>NC_141534.1:235027500-235327500 GCF_021556685.1 Rattus norvegicus | reverse complement strand
TGCCAGCTGGATATCTTTTGGCACAATTGTTACGCACTTGGCATGGAGAGCACACAGGTTGGTATCTTCAAAGTGACCGATCAGCTACCGGTAAAGACCCAATAGCTCCACTCTGGATGTGCGGATCTGGTTTGAAGTCTTGAGCAATTTCTCGCACCAGACATCGGAAGGGAAGCTTGTGGACTGATGATAGCGTCTGATTTCATGGAGTACCACCGTACCAGGTCTGTAACGATGAGGTTTCTTCACCCCTCCAGTAGAGGGCGCACTCTCGTGACTGGCTTCGTAGCCAATTGTTTCCTGGCTGCTTTCCTACTAGTGAGTGTGGGGGCAGCCTGTTCTGTATGAGCCATAGTACGGACAACTCCTTACCCTCAGGCTGGAGCTCAGCAAGCGGGAGGGGTTGCTAGCCTTAGACCGCAGCAGTGGCGCAGGCTGTGAACACAATTTGCAAGTTTGGTCTTTTAATCAATATTTACTCAATGACTTAAAATTCACCACTGATCTCTTAAACTATTTCATTGGAGGTCTTGAAATAGTATTTCTCTAATTCCCAAATTATGTTAGCTGGCATTCGTGTGTGTGTGTGTGTGTGTGTGTGTGTGTGTGTGTGTGAGAGAGAGAGAGAGAGAGAGAGAGAGAGAGAGAGAGAGAGAGGGAGAGAGAGAGAGAGAGAAAGACAGAGGGAGAGAGAGAGAGAGACAGGGGGGGAGAGAGAGAGAGAGAGAGAGAGAGAGAGAGAGAGAGAGGGAGAGAGAGAGAGAAAGACAGAGGGAGAGAGAGAGAGACAGGGAGAGAGAGAGAGAGAGAGAGAGAGAGAGAGAGAGAGAGAGAGAGAGAGAAAGACAGAGGGGGGAGAGAGAGAGAGACAGGGAGAGAGAGAGAGAGAGAGAGAAAGACAGAGGGGAAGAGAGAGAGAGAGAGAGAGAGAGAGAGAGAGAGAGAGAGAGAGAGACTCAATACTACTGAAGAGGTTCTAGTTAGTACCAAGCTAATCTTGTTCACAAGATTAAACACTGTTGGCTTTTCAGTTCAGTCTCTGACTTTTATACATGGCCATTGTTTTTCTTTCATTCTAGGGTAGAGCATGGTTTGTGTCTTTTTTAAAAATTAAAATACCTCTCAGGAGGTTTTAAGTAATTTTATCTAACAACATGGAAACTATAAAATTTGAGAGCTGTGGGTTTTGAGTCACACACACACACACACACACACACACACTACACACACACACACACACACACACTATACAACCACTACACACGAACATGTACACAGACACACACACATTACATACACTACACATGTACAGAGACACACAACATTACACACACATACACATACACACACTACACACACTACATACACTACACAGACACACTACACACACATGTACACAGATATACACGCTACACACATATATATATATACACAGTATACATGTACACACACACTACATACACTACACAGACACACTACACACACATGTACACATGTACAGACACACACACACAGTTTAAATAGTTTAAGAGCTAAATACAGGACAGTTGCTGTAAAAATGCCCTTGTTCTTTCTGGGTGGATGGTTCCCTTTTTGCAGTCGAGATCAAAGTTTTCTTTAACTGAATCTTGTTAGTTGTTCTAACTACGTTTAATATTGGACATTGTGTTTTCCTCAAGATGTTCTGGAATTTTCTAAAATTTTCTCCCTTGCATTTGACCTTAGCGAGCAGACTGAGAAGTGACTGTGTGAAATCTTGGTCATTGATAGAACATTTACCCAGCATCCTCAAAGCCTGGGTTCCTTCCTCAGCATTGAGTGGAGAGCAGACAGCAAAAAAACAAAAACAAAAACAAAAACAAAACGAAACCCCCCCAAAAACAAAAAACAAAAAAACAAAACAAAAACAAAACCAAAAACACTTATTTATTACTAATCTGCTGAAATTGAATGCATAAAAAATCCAAGATTTCCTGGTGCATTCCACAAAGTCAACAGTGACACGCATTCAGTGTCACTTCCTCCTCTGGAGATGATATTCAATAGCTTCTCTGATGGTGGGAATGTCTTGGATTCAGCCCTGTCCTGTGTTTTATGCAAGTATGAGAGCTGAACACTTGAAATGTAGCTGGTGTGACCAATGAGCTTTTTATTTTATTTCATTTTAATGAAATATATATGAATTATCTATTTATGTATAAATATATACTTAATGAGATATAATGAATTATGTATTTGATGAACTACATCAGTGAGCTACAGTGTTTCAGCTTAATAAAGTGAAATTGAAATGTCGTAAGTAGTTAATGGCAATGTTGTTGGGTAGCCTGGCTTTGAAACAGCATTTCAAATCTGCTTGTGTGTTAAAATTAGAGTTGGTCTGGTATACCCCGGAGTATCTGCAGATTAAATACAGGTTATCACGTCGGGGTCCCTGCAAGCGAATGATCTGTCCTAGGTGAAGAATGACATGCAGGCCAGTCACTTTAGCAGGTGCTGGGTCACACCTTGCAGAGTCTGACCTTGCAGTCTGTTTTTCTAACACCTTTAAACACAGAAAAATTTGGGAAGAATCTCAATGAGACAGTTATCATAGCAAAGCTTCAGGGACAGCTACATCAAAACCCCTTTGCAAAGCACACCTCTGTAGCAAAGCAACTCTGTCCGCTATAAGACAATGAGTTCTAACGACTGATTGACAGAGCTCAGGGTAAGGGCCTAGGGAAGAAGGATTTATAATAAGCATAAAGATATATTCTATTGATGGAGGATGCAAAGTACCTGGGGCATCTTTTATAACGATGGGTTCTATTCACTGAGAGGTGAAGCTTAGGATCAAGCTTAAATGAGGCTCAGGATTCTGTGGGATACAGGTAAAGCCCGGCTCCACAGAGCAGCAAAAGATCCCCAGGTTGTTAGCATCCACTCTCTCCTTCAGGGTAGCCAGGCACCAGTCATGCTTCTTTTCTTGAAGAATAGAGATTTCTGCATATTTAATAATTCTGGTTCCTGGGTTTGGAGAGATGGCTTAGTGGCTAAGAGTGCTGGCTGCTCTTTGAGAGGTTCTGAGTTCAATTTCTAGCACTTGCATTGCAGCTCAACTGTCCGATGCCCATTTTGGGTTTGCAGGAATCCATGCAAAGCACCTGTATCTCAAAGGAAAAAGAAAAATCTTAACAGTAAAGATGAACAAACAAAAAACCAACTCTGATTCCTCCAGCGCTTTCTCTGAGCTATGCCCCCTATGTCATCCAATGTTCAAGCACACACTTGGAAAGTCCACTCAAGATTTCTGAGTGTGATCACCTTGGGGGTGACAGGATGGTAGAAATAGCCTTGGGCTAGCAGCTGCAAGGAGAAACTTCTTTTCCTTGCTCTGCCACTCAAATGGCAGAAGGGACACATTCGCCTTTCGGCATACCTAGAAGCCAATTGTCTTCAAATTGGCTTCAGATCACTGACCTACCCTGAGAGTTCAACCAAGCCTTGCTCCAGAATGCACTTTGTAACATTTAGGCCACCATGTTGGTCAGTTTTCATTGTGACAAATGCGTATGGTGTTAGGGATTATTTATTTATTTATTTATTTATTTATTTATTTATTTATTTTATCCCAGTGTTTCTGGGGTGTCAATTTGTGGTCAGTTTGCTGTGGGTCCATGATAAAGCAGAAGGCCACGGTGACAGGAACATGTGGCTAATCAAAGTTGTCTTCCCAACCTCTGTGGTGGTGAGAAAATGTAGTGACATAGGAAGGAACCAGGGATAGGGTATGTGTTTCTAGGGGTTTGCTCTCGGTTACTCATTTCCTCCAAATAGGCCCTGCCTACCTTCCCTTTATATTATGACTCCATCAAGGTCTTAATCCTGAATAGGTGAAAACCCCCAGGATCAAATCACTTCTCCCAAACTCCATGAACCCACAGCTAATTTCCTCAGCACATGAGCCTCTGGGAGACATCTCAGTTTTAAACCATAATAGATTTTAGCAAAAGGAAAACGTATTGCTGTGGCCAACTGAATGAATTTTAGATAATTACGGTTTAACCATATGTACTGAACAAAGCCTGTCATGAGTCCCTCGACAAAAGCTTTATAGCTCGGTCGTACATTTCAGCCAAGAGAAAATCCACTTGCTGGTGACATATAAACTAGTTGTACTGACAGCATGATGACCAGCAGTGATGCAAGAGATTGGAAGAGCTGGTTACTGTCAGTGGGATTTGGGACTGTCCCCCGGGCAGGAGCTCCCACAAATTGTATGATCCCAACTGCCCATGAAAAGCTGGGTGGGAGAGAGAGAGGGCGGGGGGGAGAGAGCATACTTGTTTTGGCATGTGTTACAACTACCCGGGGAGTGGATCTTGACATGGTGTCAAAGAGGAATATCATAGACTAGAAGCTGAAACAAACGAGACTGTCCTGGTGCTGGGTGGGTGGCAGGCTGAGGAGGAAGTAAGAATTGCACCCTGTTCGTCAACACCTGGGGCCTCTTTCCTGCCTTAGATCTGAAAATCTAAGGTTGGGTGACCCAGGACCTTGCCTCTGGAGGAGGACTGATAGCGTCGTGTTTTTAGCTAGTGTCCATTACAGATCTGGTGGGCAGAACTAGCTGCTGCAGTGTTTGTTAGCACAGACATTAGGGAAAGCAGGCTCGTGGTGCCACTCAGGAGAAACCCCGACGGAAGGAACCTTCCATAACTTTGCCTCACTGTCCTTTCTGGATCTCCATACCTGAGTGTGTAATAGGCAAATCTCCTGGGAGCAGTAACACACTTCAGGAGCCCTTGTACGTCTCCGTTTCCCCGTGTGACCAATACATGGGTGACACTTTCAGCCTCTAGTCTTCTTTCTCTCTTTTTCTGGGGGAGTCAAAGGAACGGGCGAGTTTGAGAACAGCTGGGCCCTCCCAGTTGCTGGGAGGTTATTTTAAGCTTTGGTTAATATATCCAGAGACCCAGATGGTGTTTTCAACCAAGCTGTTTTATTAGATCTTGTGATAAGATATAATGATGTTTATTGAAAAGGCAGACATGCGTCCACAACATTGTGTGTCAAACTTGCCCTAAGAATCACTTTTGATCTGTTTTGATGGAGCCCTTCCGTGAACCCTGCAAATTTGCTAATTTCTTTACAGATCTGAAGACCAGGTCTTGGGGGTCAATTTTTGGAGCAGCCCAAACATTATATGGGATATAAACATGAGCATAGAGAGCTAGAACTCCAGTGTCAGCATTGGCCAATAGCCTTATGGGTAGATCTGAACCGCTCAAGCCTGGTCAGTGTACTTACACTGCTGTGGTTGCCCAGCCAAAGGGGCATTAAAAATCCTCTCATCTGAGTTTACTCTGTTGGTTATTAGTAAATGCATATCTATAATATACACAAGACTTGTAAAAGTGAAAGTTCATATTTTCACGTACCTCTTATGGTTTTAGTGACATCACCTTTTGGAGCAATGTCTCTATTTGTAGATGAAGAGAAAATAATTCAGGAACACTCAACCATCAAAGAGGATCTTTCCTTGGCCTGGAGTCATGAAGGTTTTGACTTTTCCCTTTCCAAGTCTTTACTAAGAAACATTTTGTACAAACATAATATTGTTATAGCTTTTCTTATTGTTTTCCTGTAGCAAGATTCCTGATTTCTAGCTAGTCCTGCCTAGTGTTATAGTTAGGATTTCCAAAGGAAAAAGGAAAAAAAAAAACAATCCGAAACCAGAGGTACAGAGTTTAGTTTATTCAACAAAGGATCTCAAAACACTATCTAGAAGAAAGTTTTAAAACTAATGGTTTGCGTCTCCAATATAGAAGTACTCTTCCAAATCAAGAAGAAAACTCAAACAACTTAATACAAAGTTTGTCACCAACAAACACACGAAGAAGGTAACCAGATAAATCTAAAATAAAAAGAATTGTTATGTTGAGAAAATACTCAAGAGTTGCTGCAGCTGTGGGAAAGCCATCATGGTTATTATGTATCATTGGGAGACATTTTGGTCGCTAGCTGGGCAGTAAATATCTTAACTAATAGAGTCTTTTAAAAAACAGTCACTGCTCTCTATTTTAATAAACCAAATCTGAGGCTGTGTGATTTGTTAGCATTTTGTCTAAGCTCCACCCACAGTTGCCCGGCAACAGCCAGGTGTGCCTGACTCACCATAAAAGGAGCTGATTGCCCCCTCCCCTCTCTCTTGCTTTCTTGCTCCCCCTCTTTCCCCATGCCCCCTCATGTTCATGGCTGGCCTCTACTTTTCTACACACATACTCTCTCTCTCTCTCTCTCTCTCTCTCTCTCTCTCTCTCTCTCTCTGCCTTTCTCTGCCTCTATTACCCTCTCAACTCCCCATGCCCCGAATAAGCTCTATTCTATACCATACCCTCATGCAGCCGGTCCCTCAGGGGGAATGGATGCCTCAGCATAGGCCCCCGGAGACACCCGCTCCCGCCATATCTGACTATACCTCCACCAAAACATATCTCTTTTCTCTTTATCTTTTTATAAACACAACAATTTGTCCTGGTCATTTAGGTCTCAAGCAACAGCATTGCAGATAAAGTCCAAGCCTCTTCCTGTTTTTGCTGTGCCATGGAAGGCTGTGTGCTGCTGTTGGTGTGTTAGTTTTTTTTTTTTTTTGTTCTTTTTTTTTTTTTTTTGTTCTTTTTTTCGGAGCTGGGGACCGAACCCAGGGCCTTGCGCTTCCTAGGTAAGCGCTCTACCACTGAGCTAAATCCCCAGCCCTGGTGTGTTAGTTTTGTTGTGTTGGTTGGATGGTTAGTTTGTTGGTTACTGAGATCGAGGGCAGTTTGTGTTGCCCAGGCTGGCCCTGTAAGCTCATATGACTCTCTAGCCTTTCTCTTCTGTGCCCGGTTAGTCATGTCTTTAATTATGAAGTCAATGAATATATATATATATATATATATATATATAATGTATATATATTTGACTGCTTTAATTAGAAAAGTGTGTGAAATAGAAGGGGCCCTTCTCCCACCCCACCACAAGCACACAGATATGCCCACTGTAACTGTTTAGAGTCCAACCTTATTTGCTGGTTTTCTAAATATGGGACCATGCCTTCCCTGTGATTGTTTTTCCAGTTAGCAAGTTGCCATTCATACATTTCTGGTATTCCTACTGTTTTCATATTTTAATAGTGTCATTATGTCACCATGTCATAAGTCATGTACCCCTTCTCTGTTACATTATGGAATGTATAGATTGTTTTCTTCTTTCTTTAATTTTCTTTAATCTTTTCTTTTTACACTCCAGATTTTATCCACCTCCCTGTCTACCCCTAACTGTTCTACATCCATACCCCACTTCCACCTCTCCCCTGTCTCCATGAGGATGTCCCTAACTCCCCCCACTCCAACCCACCAGACCTCAATGTGGTCAGGCCTTGGGGCCTCCCCTTGAGCTGGATCCCCCTTTGGACCTGTCGCTGGACCTTCTTTTACTCACGCTCTTCTCTATTTCCCTGCAGTTCTTTCAGACATGAAACAATTATGGGTCAGAGTTTCGACTGTGGGATGGCAACCCTGTCTCTCACTTGATGCCCTGTCTTTCTGCTGGTGGTGGGCTCTCCGGGTTCCCTCTCCCTAATGTAGGGCATTTTATCTAAGATCCCTCCCTTTTAGTCCTCAGAGTCTCTCACCTCCCAAGTCCTTGGTACATTTTGGAGGCCCCCCACCTCCTACCTGCCTGTTTCTGTTCTTTCTGTTGGTCCTCAGTGCTGCTTCAGTCCCTTCCCCCCCACCCAATACCTGATCATTTCCCCCTCTTCCCATCCCTGATTGTTTTCTAGTGTTCTCTTAGCAAAGTGTCACAAGTGTACTTTAAATATCTACAGACCTGACTCGTAGATGAACACACTCCTGGGCCACTTGCATCCTTCTAAGGTGCCCAGTGGCTTAATGGAATGAATTATTAAGAATTTTTTTGTATACTCATAGAACACAAGTATTAGTAAAATCTTTTACTTTCATGAAAAGGAGGCAGAGTGTGTTTTTTAACAGTGGTTTTTCTAACCAGAGCCTCCTGAGTTGGTCTGATTACCACAGTTGCTTCCTATGGCTTCCTCTTGACTGCTGGCATTTCTCCAGGCTGCCGGCAAGTTGGGTGGCAACTGCTGCAGATACCGTCCCCTCCCTGGCCAGCTGCGCCTGCCTCACGAACATGCACTCCTCTGAATGGTCCCTGAAGTGGCTGCAGTTGTTCCCCCCAAGACTGACTCAACCCAAAGGACCTTCCCGATCCAGTCTGTGTGTTGTGTCTCCTGGAGGGAGCAAGCTGGGTCAACACCATGCTTTTCCATATTTAACCTTCCTGCCTGCTCAGTCTTTGTGAAGACAGCAATCCAGGCCGATCCCCACTGCCCTTTCCTGAAGCCAACCTTAATCTGACCATTTTTTTTTTTTTGACTTAATGGACTGGGCCATGTGAGAGATTACTGAGAGGAACAGGGCCCAGCAGAGGCTGGATGGAGACTCCACACTAATCTAGGTAATCGGAGAGGAGTCTGAAACCGCACAGCTGTGGGAGCTCACCTCGCTTTCAAGCACTTGGGTTAAAATATTTTCGAGGGGCTCGTGTCTGCAGCTCTGCTCAGTGTTGGGTGAGGAGGCATGCTGTTCTTTGGGAAGGAGCTCTCAAACGAACAGTGACAGATGCAGACAGGGAAGGCCTAGAACGGCTGTCATAAATAACAGTAAACTGTTTAATCTCGCTGAGTTGTAAATCTGATTGCAGAGGTCTTTAGTTCACCAGTTCAGTGGAACGTAGGGTAAAGGGTGGGGCCCCTTAGGAAATGGGCAGATACTGCTTCCCAATCAGGCAGGAACTGGTCTGAGGAGATTCATTTAAAAACACTCATGTGTGAATTTTAATGGACTGCGATAAGTACTCAGAGAAAATATGTAACTTTAAAGAGATTTAAAAAAAATCTTAAATGGAATCCTTTATGTAAAATCTACCTATAAAGTGGGTGTGGGTATATGTGTGTGCATCCCGTCTACTTTATCAAGTAGCATGTGCCCAGGGCCCTCTCTCCCTATCATCCAAAGTATTTTTTCCTTGAATATGTTTAAGAGGAGTCTTCATTTATTTTTCTGTTGCTGTGTAAGCTGCCATGACTATGACAACTTAAAGGAGAAGGGTTCATTGTGTCTCAGAGTTCAAAAGACAAACCTCACCGTAGCAGGAAAATCATGGCAGCAGGAGCTTGAAACAGCTGCTCACCCTGCACTGCAAAGTGGGCAGCAGGCAGATCAATGCAGGCCAGGCAGTGCTCAGCTTCTCTCTTCTCCACGATTATACAGACCTGGATCTGCTGAGGGAATGGCCTGACCCATAATTACAATGAGCCTTAATGCAAACAAGACAATCTTCCCTCCAGGCAAGCCCAGAGGCCCCTCTCCAAGTGATTCTAGAGTCTGTCAACTAGACAGGGAACAGTAACTGTCACAGAGGACAGAATCCTAAACGTCAGAGATGGTTGAGGGCACTATTGAACCAAAATAGATACACGGAGACCCGTGCTGCTAGAACATTCAGTAGAACTGGTGATGAGTGAGAGCAAGGATAGGAGGTGTGGTTCGAGGCAGGCCTCTCTCACAAGGATGGGTTTGTGAGCTGAGCTCAGTGACATTGGTAAGTTAGTACCCCAGTCTGGTACATGCTAGGGGACAGGGTCATCGGGGAGCTGAGGCAGGATGATATGAGAAGATTTGGGTGATGTGGGGCTGTCACTTCCTCAGGCAGCTTCTTAGTGAGCAGGTTTGATGGCTAAAAAGGATACTGTAGTTATGGACCCATTCTATGGACTGACTTGCTTCTTGATTATTGGCAAATAACATCCAGTTTAAGTTACACCTCACCATAGCTTCAAAAACATGTAATTTTTTAATTACAAAAACCTGAGGTAAAACATGTTTATATTCTTCAGTAATTAAATAGCAGACTACACACCCTTTCCCATTATATTGAAAAGATTACTCAGTGCCATAAAAAGAAAGGATTACCCAGAAAGACACACTGCACATGTCCTCCCTATGTATCCTCCCTCCTAACTTCGAGTCTTTAGATTTGTGGGTTTGGGTTTTTTGTAGAAGTTGGGAAAGTAGAAAGGGGCAAAGGGTAGGGGAGTTGGAGAAAGATTTTAATGTAGAGATGTATGGAGGGGGAAAGGACATAACGGGTGGGGGTTAATAAGGAAGGAAAGGGAGGGGAGGACGGGAGAACAGATGGAGATGGGATGACTAGCACTGAGGATGTTTGAAAAGCCTATGATTTTATAAGCTGTAAGTTAGTACACACACATGCACGCACATACATATATATACACACACATACACACACATACACACATACACACACATACATGCACACACACATACATGCACATACACATACACACATACACACATACACACATACATGCACACACACATACATGCACATACACATACACACATACACACATACACACATACATGCACACACACATACATGCACATACACATACACACATACACACATATATACACATACATGCACATACACACATACACATACGCACACAAATACACACATACACATATACACACATACTCACACACATACACATACACACATACTCATATACATACACATACATGCACACACACATATACACACATACACGCACATACACACACGTATACACAAGTACACATACACACAAATACATACATACACATACAACACAAAAACACACATATACATATATACACATATTCACACACATACACATATACACACATACTCATACACATACACATACCTACACACACATAGTCTCACACATACACCATACAGAAGTGGGGAAGAGAGAGAGACAGAGATAGAGAGAGAGAGACAGAGAGAGAGAGAGACAGAGAGAGAGAGAGAGAGAGAGACTAAGCAGCAATCCCTTTTGTAACAGTGCCTGATGACAACTGAGACAGGCAGAAATCAAGGCTGTACCGGGGAATGCTAACAAATAGCTGTTGTATGTGATAGGGTTACAGATTTTTTTTCCCCCTGCCTCCTCCTTTTTTTTTTTTTTTTTTTTGGATTACAGATTTTTTATTTTGTTATTATGTACATCATACTAACATAGGAGAACAGTATTTCAAGTTAGTGCCTTCAAGTTAGTGACACATTCATTCATTCACTCATTCATTCATTCAATCAATCATCACTGTTAGGAAATGTCACCAGCTAGAGAAAGGGAATGGGATGTGTTGAAGGAATGCTTGATGCTGGGCACTGTGACCTGGGGATGACCTGTCCCATCATGTGATCTTGTAGATCCTTTAGATATAAAAACAGAGGCACAGAGGGGCTCAGGATCTTACCCAGAGTCACAGAGGCAGCAGGAGAGCGAAGCCTGTTGAGTACCAACTTGTCTCGGTTGGCTCTACAACCCCTCTGCCCTCTTCACCAGCGAGGCACACTGAGCATTGGTGTTTTATCCTTTGTCTGCTGGGGTGGTTTACCTTATAGAATGTTAGCAATTCACAGAGTCAGACTCCAGGATAAGGCTACTGAGTGTTCTCCAAGCACATAACTACCTGATTGCTTGGGCGGGGGTGGGGTGGGAGGGTGTGTGTGTGTGTTGGGGAATGGCTTCCTATTTTTACTCCAGTTTGTAGCTAAAGGCAGTTAGATTTCGTGATCTCAGTGAGATTTTCCTAATAGGCTGATTGAACATTATAATGCGGGCCAAACTTCTATATGCCTGTGAGTTTTCTTCGCATGTTCAGACCCTGGGAGTTGCATGAGGAATATGTGCTGGTTTGGTTCAAATGGACCGCATTCCTCCTTCGGCTCCAGAGTGTATTTGACATCTTCCGAGGGTCCAGGAAGCCGGAGATGCATCCGTTTGTTCCCATCTGGTCCCCATGTAAGAAAGCACATAGCTGACAATTATCCATCTGCAAATGGAGAAGTCCCTTGATGTTTGTTTGGGTAACCACATCCATGCCTTGCCTTGAGTCTGTTATTTCTCTAAATTCCACTGAGCCATCCATCTCCTTAAGGGTTGGCATCCCTCTCTGACAGCTGAGGCTTAAAGACTGAGGATTTAGTATTCATGTTCATGGCAGCTTGGCTTGTGGCTTCGTGTGTGTGTGTGTGTGTGTGTGTGTGTGTGTGTGTGTGTTTGAGTGTGTGTGTGTTTGTGTGTGTGTGAATGTGTGTGTGTGAGTGTGTGTGTTTGAGTGTGTTTGAATGTGTGTGTTTGAGTGTGTGTTTGAGTGTGTGAGTGTGTGTTTGAGTGTGTGAGTATGTGTGTTTGAGTGTGTGTGAGTGTGTGTTTGAGTGTGTATGAGTGTGTGAGTGTGTGTTTGAGTGTGTATGAGTGTGTGAGTGTGTGTTTGAGTGTGTGTGTTTGAGTGTGTGAGTGTGTGTGTTTGAGTGTATGAGTGTGTGTGAGTGTATGTGTGTGTTTGAGTGTGTGTGTGAGTGTGTGTGAGTGTGTATGAGTGTATATGTGTGTATGTGTGTGTGAGTGTGTATGTTTGAGTGTGTGAGTGTGTGTGTTTGTTTGAGGGTGTGTGAGTGTGTGAGTGTGTGTGTTTGAGTGTGTGTTTGAGTGTGAGTGTGTGTGTGAGTATGTGTGTGTTTGAGTGTGTATGAGTGTGTGTGAGTGTGTGTGAGTGTGTGTGTTTGAGTATGTGTGTGTGAGTGTGTGTGAGTGTGCATGTGTTTGTGTGAGTATGTGTGAGTGTGTGTTTGAGTCTGTGAGTGTGTGTTTGAGTCTGTGAGTGTGTGTTTGAGTCTGTGAGTGTGTGTTTGAGTGTGTGAGTGTGTGTGTGAGTGTGTGTGTTTGTTTGAGTACGTGTGAGTGTGTGAGTGTGTGCTGTGTGTGTGTGTGTATGTGTTAAACAAAGAAGACAGGAAACAGGCGTCTTTGTATACATTACTAGCTACAGTACCTCACAGGGGGACACTGTGGTATCTGTGTGGCCCTGCAGAACACTCTGTGAAGCATGGAGAAAGTATCTGTCTATTGCTCTCTTCACTTTCCCTGACTGATCTCTGGGATATAGCCCATTAAGCCATGTGATTCCACTCTGGGGCAGTGACCTCGGGAGTGGGAGACACCGAGGAGTGCCATAATTTTCTCCCTTTTAACAAATGTCTTGCTTAAAGCTGAAAGAGAGTCACACTGGGGGAGGGAGGATTCTCTAGAGAGTTCACACATGAGACCAATCTGCTTTTCTTAGCTTTATGTTACCGGGGAACTCACTCAGCATCCAGGTTCTGCATCTACTCTGAAAACTGAGCCTTAGGGTTGAAATGGCAGGTCTCTGCTCTCAAGGATTTTACTTGGAGCTAATTAGAAAATGAACTTATACTAAATCTAATTTAGGAGAACAGTTGTTAGCATTCTGAAAGGAGAAAAAGAACATGAAAAAAATAAATTAGTTGTAGGCCCACAATGGAAAGAAATGGAAGTGATTAGGAGAGGCTTTGCGTCATACTGTTTATATCTTAGTATGCTGGTCTGTGACCAATGCAAGGGCATCTCACTTCCCTCATCTCTAGCCATGTCCTTGGGTGAAGACAATAACAATATAGCAAGCAATATCTAAGGTTTGGTGAGAGTCTTGGTGTCCTTAGCAGAACAAACACAAAGCGATGTGAGGAGTCACCATCGTGTCCCCTTTCTCCAAGCATTTAAAGTCCCAGCAGAGTGGGAGCCGGCTGACCAGACCGCTCTCTCTCCTTAGCTCTGACTCTGGGAAGACGTGTGTGCTCCATTTACACATCTGAGGAGTCCTGGGTGATAATGTCACTTCCCTGAGAGTTCGCCTCTGCCTGCCTGCCTCCGGTGCTGTGAATCTCAAGGAACTAGGATTGGTCTCACCTTCTTTCAAGGCAGGAGCTGAAGTAGTGATAATAAGATCCCTTCAGGGATGTCCAATTCTTCAGGGGCTGGCTGGGGTCATTCTTAGATCCACACAAAGCCATGCAGTGAGAGGTTGAGGGTAGGGACTTCAGCATACCGTAGTTTGTCCTCCCCAGTTGAGCCTGGGTTTTACTCAGAGACACAGGCAGATGTTGCCCTTCGGTGCTGGATGCCGGGTCAAAGCCAGTTAGGTAAGCAGACCACAGTTTCTTTGCAAGGCTGCTACTTAGACAGAGGGTGGTATTTCTAGGACTTTCTCAGAAAGTGAGACAGAGGATTAAAGGAGAATCTGCTATCTAGAAAAAAAATAATTTTAATAAGTGCAGGGTTTAGGGAAGACACTAGAATTATATTGGGCCATGTCTAATTTTCAAAGAGTTTTTCCTCTAGAACCTTAAATGAACACTTTTGGCTTTGCAGATAAAGACACTAAGCTCACAGATGTTAAATAGTACATCTTGCCTCCTGCTTCCCTGACTTGACACAAGCTAGAAGTGTCTGAGAAGTGAGACTGCAATGGATAAGATCATCATATTTACCTGTGGGCATGTCTGAGATGGCCCAGCCCACTTGGGTGGTACCAACTCTGGGGAGGTGGAGGGGTGGCTCAGTGTTTAAGAGCACTGATTGCTCTTCTAGAGGTCCTGAGTTCAATTCCCAGCAACTACATGGTGGCTCACAATCATCTGTAATGGGAACTGATGCCCTCTCCTGGTGTGTCTAAAAACAGCTACAGTGTACCTACATATATACAATTAATTAATTAATTAATTAATTAATTAATTAATTAAAAAAGAAAATTGGGCAAGTCACAAGAAGAAAGACAGTAACCAATGTTTATTTCTCCATGGCTTTTGCTTCAGCTCAGGCATCCAGGTTCCTGCCTTAAGTCCCTGCCCTGATTTTTTTCAGTGATGAACTATAAATTATAATCTGACAGAAATCATTTCCTTCCCAAGTTGCTTTTGTTCACGGATGTTTTATCACAGCAGTAGAGATAGAATTAAGACATGGTACAAGACTCCTTTCCTTTAATCCATATGTCTCAAATGTGCATTTATCTTAACGATTGCTAGATGTTGAAAGCCTTGACTTGTCCAAGACTTTGTCTTGGGAAAGGGAAGTTTAACAGAAGAGGAATCAACATAGACAAGCAGAGGAGAAGATGATGGGAAGACAGAGACCAGAGTCATGGGTAGAGACCAGAAACCAGAGAAGGGCTGGAGGCCCCTCTCCAGGGGCCACTTGAGGATGTGTGTCTTTGGGGGCACCTTGGTTTTGTGCTTCAGGTCTTCAGAACCTCAAGAAGCCAAAAGCTCTTGTTGTAGCCACTATGCTGTTGACAGTTCGTTGCGGCAGCTGTAGAAAAGGGTACTGATTTTATATTCGTTTGCAGCTTTTGTATTAATTTGTTAAGTCTACCATAACGAATGACCCACTTAGCTTAAAACAACAGCAACTTACTTTCTCACGGATCTGGAGCCCAGAAGTTGAAATGAAGACACTGGCAGGGCCGTGCTCCCTGGAGACTCTCTGGAAGGATCTGTTCCATGGCTCTTCTAGCTTCTGGTGGTGGCTGGCACTCTTTGGCTTCCTGGGCTTGTAGCCACATTGCTCAAGCATAGCCACCTTGGCTTCTGTCTTCTCTCTCTCTCTCTCTCTCTCTCTCTCTCTCTCTCTCTCTCTCTCTGTCTGTATGTGTGTGTGTGTGTCTTTCCCTCTGTATGTTCATGTTACTACAAAGAGATGACCTTCCATGATGGAACTGGCCCAAATGAATCAACCTGCTACCTGGTTCACCCTCCCGAGGGAACGCTGCCACATTGGAACTTGGGGTTGATCTCTGCCATCAGCAGATTGGACACTCAGCAGGGAAGGAGGGCAGATCAGCCTAGCTGAACCGATCATGCTTCTGAGTTAATGAATAACCTCTTTACTGCAGTGGTCACTCTCCTCATGAGCTCTTGGACAATGCCAGGAGTGGGTAGGGAAAGAGGCTGCTTGGGCTCTCATAGACTGGGCCATCATACCTTGTTCATTGTGTTGTTCCGTCAACTTGACACAAAGTAGGCTTGCCTAGAAGAAGGAATGTCAAGAGAAGAATTGCTTCCATCGCGTTGGCCGGTGGGGGGCATCTGTGGAGCATTTTCCTGATTGATAATGGATGTAGGGAAGGCTAGCCTACTAAGGGCAGTGTCATTCCTTAGTAGGTGAGCCTGGGTGTGTAGTAAAGGTAGTGGGGCAGTGAGGAAGAAGCAGTAGCAGCATTTCTCCAAGGCCTCTTCTACAGCTCCTGACTCCAGCTTCCTGTCTTGAATACCCCTCTGACTTCCTTCAGGAAAGGAATGCTCCTAGGAGTTGTAAGCTGAAACAAGCCCTTTCCTCCTTAAGTTGATTTTGGTCATGGGTTTATTCCAGAAACAGAAACCTAAATAAGACAGAAGCCTACTTCTCCCCCACTTCTACTGCTCCTCACTCTCCTGTGGCCATCTACTGAATTTTTGTGGGCTGCTGGTTAGCAAACTGTGTTTGCCACAACTGGGCAATTAAGATCTAATTACTTTTTAATGGCTAAGTAATATTCCATAAGTTTTATTCCCACTATACTCTGTCTAACTGGCTCTTTGTTAGTGGACAAGATCATTTTAAAACTTTCATTTTAAGTAAACTTACTATAAGATGTGTCTACATGTATACACCATTTCCGATGTTACTAACTTATTCGTTAGCTAGTTCATTTATTGTGCCAGGGATGGAATCCATGACTTCATGAAGCACACGAGGCAAATGCTCGGCCACTGAGCTCTACCTCAGCCTTCTGTCTACCAGCTAAACATGTTTTTTCTTCAAGAAAACAGTGTAGGGGCTGGAGAGATGGCTCAGCAGTTAAGAGCACTGACTGCTTTCCAGAGGTCCTCAATTCAATTCCCAGTAACCACATGGTGGCTCACAACCATCTGTAATGAAATCTGGTGCCCTCTCTGGCCTACAGGCATATTGTGTATACATAATAAATAAACTTTATAAAAGAGAGATCATTTAAAGCAGAGTCAGTGTAGATGATGCGGCAGACAAACAATTATGAATACAAGTCACTAGCACTTTATAGTGACAAACTGAACAACTTAATTTCTACAACCTCTACCAGGAAACTATTAGCCTCTGACAGCCTTCTCCTGGTTTTTAGCCTCTGCACTCTTCACACCTCCCACTTGCATTGGCTTTTAGTCGTTGGACATAGTGTTGGTTCCACAAAGACAGTTTCTTTCAAGTATGTTGTATACTTTGATACGGGGTCCCCCCACATCTCTCCCTCCCTCACCCTGCCGGTCTCCTTCTGTGTTCATGTCATTCACACACACACACACACACACACACACACACACACACACACACACACGCTCACCCATACTCAGTCAAACATATTCTCATACTCACTAATACACACACACACACACACACACACACACACGCTCACCCATACTCAGTCAAACATATTCTCATACTCACTAATACACACACACACACACACACACACGCTCACCTATACTCAGTCAAACATATTCTCATACTCACTAATACACACACACACACACACACACACACACACACACACACACTCACTCACCAAGCACACACATGGTCTTATGCTTCTTTTTGAGATCTAGAATCCACACAGGAGAATAGAGTGTAATGCTATCTTACTGACTTTGGCTTATTTTGCCCGGTGGAATTACATCCAGTCTCATCTATTTTTCAGCAAAGACCATACCTTCATTCTTCTTTATGCTGACCCCCAGGATGACCCCATACTTTGTCAGTTGTGAATCATACTTCAGTGAACACAGAACTGCAAATGTCTCTGTGGAATCCCAACCCCATGGGCATGCTCTGAGGAGTGGTACGGCTGTTCAGTTAATTTTTTCTGTAGAGGTTATACCAGTTTACATTCCCACCAACATGGTCTGCTGGCTTCTTTCTCCCTGACCCTGGCTGGCATTTGGTATTTATGCTAGTCTGGTGACTTTCCTTGTACTAGTTTGCCTTATGGTAGGTATGGCCTGATTGGAGACTCAGTGTAGTTTTCATTTGAATTGCCTTGATGGCTAAGGATGCTGTCCAGCTTTTCATGCTTGCTAGTAACTTCGGGGTGGGGGGATTGGGTTGGATAGCTTTTAGTAACAGAGCTACTGCTACTCCATTAATGTTGCCAGTTCATTTTATCTTTTAGTGTCTCCCTCAAATTTTATAGTCATTCCTACATCTAGACACTAATCCATTGTCAGATATATAGTTAGCAAAGACTTCGTCCTGTTCTGTTGTTTGACTGTTTTCTTTGTTGTGAAGAGTTTCACATTTCATACAACCCATCTGCCAGTTCTTGAGATTGGTCCTGAGCTGTTGGACTCCTTTCCTTGCCTTGCCTTACTCTTGACGTGATTGTTCTACGCTTTCCTAGAGTCCTGGAGTCTCAGGTCTCACAGTAAGGCTTCCGTCTGTTTCGAAGTGATTTCTGTACAGGGTGAGAGGTAGGGCTCTAGTTTCTTGTTTCTGCACATAGATATCCACATGGACAGCCAGTTTCCCTAGTGCTGTTTATTGAGGAAACTGTCCTTTCTATAATGTATGCTTTTGAAATGTTGTCAAATGCAAGCAGCTGTAACTGTGAGGAGGAGGTGTATGTCTGGGTCTTCCGTCTGTTCTGTCGAGCCCATGGCTGTTTGTATCAGTGCTGTGCTGTTTTTCTTACTGTGGTGCTGCAGTGGCACACAAAGTCGGGGGTGATGATCCCTCCAGCACTGTTCTTCTTCCTCAGGCTATTTGTGGTCCATCTATTTCCACATGAATTTTAGGGTTGGTTTTCTATTTCTGTGTGAAGAATGTCACTGGGACTTTGGGGAGGGCGGTGCATTAAATAGCTTTTAGTAATAGAGCCTCAGTCCCTCTCTCACTGATGCCAATTCACTATATCTTCCTTTTATTTAATTGATTAATCAATTAATTAATTTTACTTATTAAAGTAAAATAAGTAAAAAATTCTTAATTAATTGTAGTTAATTAGTAAAAAATAATTAGTTAGTTTTACTGCTTTGATTAATTAATTAATTAATTAATCTACACCCCAAGTACTGCTAGTGTCTTCCTCAAGTTCTTTCTTCAGAGTTGTAAACTTTTCAGTGCAGCCATCTTTCTTTTCCTTAGTTAGATTTATTCCTAACTCTTTTACTCATTTCTTTGACGCTCTCAAGGATTGGGCTGCATTCCCGATTTCTTTCTCAGCATGCATGTTTGTGGGACAGAAAAAAACTGTTGATTTGTATTGGTTTGTGCCCTGCAGCTTTTGCTGAAAGCATCTACCAGGGCTGAGAGTTTTTCTGTGGCATCTTCAGAATCTGTCATGTGCAGAATTATATCATCTGCAAGTACAGATCAGGATGATTTGCTTCCTTTCCCAACTGTATCCATTCTCTTCTCTTGTCTTATTGCACTGGCTAAGACTTCAAGGACCATATTGAATAAGGGTAGAGAAAGTGCACATCTTTGGCTCCATTCTGACTTTGCAAAGAATGATTTTAGCCCCTGCCCATTTAGAATAATGTGGAGTAAAGGTCATTTATGTTCTTTCCTATATTGGTGTGGTCCTTCTATTCTGAGTTTCTTCAGGGCTTCATCATGAAAAGGATGTTGGACTCCGAGGCTTTTTCTGCATCTGTCATGATGATCATGTGATTTTCATCCTTGATTCTGTTGATGAAATGCACCACGTTTATTGATCTACCTGTGTCAAAACCTTCTAGGTTTCTGGAATGACTCTAATGTGGTGGTGAGTAATGTTTAGTTGAATTCAGTTTTGAAGTTTTTTTTAATTGAGAATCTTTGTATGTGTATTCATCAAGAATATTGGCTATAATTTTCCACTTTTTGGGGGGTATCCTTAACTGGTTTTGTATTAGAGGGATTATGCCTTTGAAAATGGGGGACTGTATTCTTCCCTTTTTATTTTTTGAACTAAATTTGGAATACTTGTGTTAATTCTTTTTTTAAAGGTCTGGTAGAATTCAACAGGGGCTAGCTCTGGCCTTTTAGAGTTGACTGTTTTTTTTTTTTACTGCTTCAATCTTCTCTCTCTCTCTCTCTCTCTCTCTCTCTCTCTCTCACACACACACACACACACACACGTTATAGATCTAGCTGTGTCGTTTATATCCTCTTGTTTTAATTTTGGTGTATCATATATATCTGGAAATTTATCAGTTTTTTAAAGATATTCCGATTTACTAGACTATGTTATAAACATTCTCGAATGATTTGGGCTTTATTGGTATTTGCTGTAATGTCTCCCTTATCATCAATAATATTAATAAATTGGGCTTTTTCTCTGTTTCTGCCTTTGTGGCTCGCTCTCTCTCTCTCTCTCTCTCTCTCTCTCTCTCTCTCTCTCTCTCTCTGAGTTAGTTTAGCTAGGAGCTTGGCAATCCTATTTATCTCATCGGAGAACCAATTCTTTGTTTCATTGACTCTTTGTATATTCTGTTAATCATTTAATTTCTACTTATTTTTATAATTTCTCTCTATCTACTGATTTTGTCTTGTCTTGTTTTTCTAGGACTTTGGAGTTCATCGTTAAGTAATTTTCCTGTTGTTTAACTTCTTATTTTTTTTAAAACTGCACATTTATAGTTGCAAACTTTCTTCTTAAAAGGTCTTTTATCATATACCATATGTTTTGGTATATTGCATTCTTTTGGTTTGAGAAATTTTTAAATTCTCCTCACAATTTCCTTGATGATCATTCAGTACTGTGTTGCTTGATCTCTGAGTTTGTACATCCCATGACCTTTTGCTGTTGAGATCTAGTGTATTTCATTGTGATCAGATGGATGAATTTACTTCGGATTTCTAATATTTGTTAAGACTTGCTTTGTATCCTAAAATGCAGTCTTCTTTGGACACGTTTTCATGGAAAGCTGAGTAGAATGTGTATTTTGGGGTATTTGGGTGGAATATTCCACAGAAGTTTATTTAGTCTATCTGACCTCTGTTCCTTAACTCTGATACTTCTTTGTTTTTTTTTTTTTCCAGGGGGTGTGGGTGAGCGTGTGACTCTTGGTGAGAGTGGCACATTAGAGCTATCCTCTATCACTGTGTTGAGGTTGGTTGTGCCATTACATCAACTATTTGTCTTTGTGTAATGAAATTGGGTAGGCCAATGCTTCACGTGTATCTTTTTTGTAACTGTAACTTTTGCTTGGTTGATCGTCCCGTTCATCATTAGACAGAGAACCATTTTTGATCTCTTCCAATTGATTTTGGCTTTGAGCCTGTTTTGTCAATATTAGTATGGCCATACCTGTATGCTTTCTGGTTCCATTTGCTTTGGGATGTGTGTTCACCATCTGTTCACTCTAAGGCTGTGTCTGCCTTTGCTAGCAAGTTTGTGTGTTGCTTATAACAACCAAATATACTGGATTTTGTTTTTTTGTTTGTTTCTTCCTTTGAGGTAGGGTCTCACTAGGCTCCTGTCTTTATGAAGAACAGCCTGGCCTCAAACTCACAGAGATCTTCTTCTCTCTACCTCCCAACTCCTGAGAATAAAGGCATTGTTCCACCATGTCCAGCTTCCCCCTCCCCCTATTTTTAACTGAGTTTGCTACTCTGTGCCTTTTGATTGGAGAATTAAGACTATTCCTAATTCTGAGTTATTGTTGAAAACTGTGGATAGATTCTCAAACTTTTGTTGATTTTGCAGCATTTAGTATTTCCAAGTCCTCCTTCACTTCCTGTTCTACTATGGTTTGTTCTTTCCCGGGGCCTCATGAATAGGATTGTCTGTCACTTTAATGTGTAAGACTCCTTCAAGTGTCTTATGCTTCCTCGAGTTCCCAGATTGAGCATACAGGGAGGGAGGGACATTTACCTGTAGAACTGCTTAGCTCTTACCTCAGTGGGTGAGGTCTTTTAAATTAATTTATTTATTTTAAATTGATTAGGTATATTAATTATATGTACTATGTATTTAATTTATGACATTCTCTCTCACACACATATAATATATATTTTTATTATATGCACCCCTTTCCATTACCTTCATAAATGAACTTCTTGCCACTGCTCTCCCATCCTCTGCCAGTGCAGCTACCTTGGGTGTAGCTTTGATCTCCCTGCCTCAGAGCTCTGAAATGTTCTGATACAGAAAATACAGTGTGAGTTTTATGGAAATCTCTCTTTGTCATAAACTATGATCCCAACCCTGCTGCAGCCCTCACTAGCACCTTGAGGAGAGGACACTCAGATGTGGCTGAGCCCTCTTCACTGCACTCTGGACTTATTCATCTGTTCTGCTTTCCAATGTTTTAATTCTTCTCTACTTAGAGTAGTGTTATTTTTTTCTTTCACCCCTTTAGTAGCATAGCAGCTGATATCCAAGTCTCCCTCCCCGCCCCCACCTGGGACAGTCTGGACATCCATGTGTCCTAGTTTCATTTCTATTGTCATAAGATTCCCTGACAAAAGCAACTTTCCATTCCAGGCTACACTCCGTCACTGCGAGGAAGTCAAGCCAGAAACTTCAGTCACATCCTACTCACAGTCAAGGACAGAGAAAAATGAATCCATACATGCTTTTTGTGCTTCTGCTCATCTTGGTTTCTCCACTCTTACACAGTTATGGAGCTTGCCTAGGGAATGGTGCTACCTAGAGTGGGCTAAGCCTTCCCGTATCAGTTAAGACCATCCCCTACAGGCATGCCCCCAGTCAATTCAATGTAAACAATACCCTATTGAGGCTTTGTAGGTGGTTCTAATTGTGTCAAGTTGACAAAGGTAACCATCACATCACCATGTGTGCAATCCCCCATCTTCCTCTGTTCGTTAGTTTTAATGCTAACCAATCCACAGATATTTACTATGTACTCACTGTCTCACAGGTTTGTTCTGAGTTATTTAGAGTAAATAATTCTTGGGGATTATGCATAGTGGTTAAAGAAATAATATGGAAAGTATTAGGTGATGATGTGTGAGAAAGAAAATTTATCAGAAAAACAGAAAACAATGCAACATAGGGACTGTGCATACTACATTTCAGAGGGCTGTCCTAGTTTCTGTCTCTTACATTGGAGTAGAAACTCAAAGGCATGGCAACAAGAGCAGGATGTAACTGGCAGCGTTGAACGCTCAGTCAGGGAGCAGAGAGTTACATGTGCTTCTGCTCTGTGGCTTCTTTTCTTTTTATCTAGTCTAAGACCAAGGCATTTAAGGCAGGTCTCCCTCATTGAACTTAATCTAGACAATCCCTTACTGATGTGCCTGGAGACTTGTTTCCATGGTGATTCTAAATGGCATCAATGTGGCAATCAAGAGTAAAGTATCACACAGAAGAAGCAAGAGAAGTAGGAAGCAATCCTCTCCCTTTTCTTTGCCATTTCTAATACCTTCATCATTATAGTTTCTTAGTCAGACCTAAAGTTAAGAACTTATGTGAGCAAACCTGTTGGTCATCAAACGTAGATATTTCAAACCACCAGAAGCCAACGATCCTTAAGTAATTATTAGTTGGCAGTGGAAGACTATATACGACTACCCCGAATAGACTTGGAGACTTTGGGTGGGGCAGACAATGCTCCTTTTATTCAGCTTTCCTAACACAGAGTCTGTTCAACTCCTTTGGCTAGGAGATTGATTACCTCTTGACAGGTCCTGGGCTACTTTCCTGTCAAAATGCCTTCAATTCCATGAACTGACTTTTTGCTGTACGTTTTTAGATTGGTCGGCTGATTATTGGGCAGAATGGCATCTTGTCGACACCTGCAGTCTCCTGCATTATCAGGAAGATCAAAGCAGCTGGTGGGATCATCCTAACAGCCAGCCACTGTCCTGGAGGACCAGGGGGAGAGTTTGGAGTGAAGTTTAATGTTGCTAATGGAGGTATGTGGTTCCAAATATGCCTTAACTGATACCGTTTCTCATATATTATCATACTCTCTGATGGTAGGCAGGCAAAGTGGAGAGGAGTCAGCTCAGAAAAATTCAATGAGATGCCCAAGGTGATATGATTCCAAGGAAGTAACATATAGCCTCTCATATGCACAGGGCTAGTCTCTTGATCACCTGTATGCTTCAGCCAAGTCAAGGACTGGGTAGTTGACAGTTATCTGATATACGAGGACTCTGAATTTTAAAGTTAGAAAATACCCCAAGGGCCATTTAAAACACCCCTTTCCTTCTTCAAAGAAACAAATTGGAACTCCAGGAGGCTGGGTTACTGTGGAAGGTCACAGGCTGCTCAGAGAGACAAATGATTTTTAGTCTAGGTCTCGATCTCAGTGGGAATATATATATATATATATATATATATATGTATATATATATATACCTTTAGTGTATATATATAAAGGTATATATATATATATATATATATATACCTTTAATTTGTTCTTAAATTTATAGAAGTGTACAGTGTGTCATAAATGGACTCCAGCTATCCATCCTGTACTTTTCTCATATTGGTAATCATGTCCACCCCCTGCGATATTTTAAGGCAAAATTGAACATGAAGACACTCCATACCTAAATATTTTTGTCTTCATTTTTTCAAAGACCCATTCCCCCAAAACTATAGTAACAGGCTGTGCTGTTTACTTTTCTTGTGACAAACTCCTGACATGAAGCAACTTCAGGAAAGAAGGTTTCATTTTAGCTCACAGTCTGAGGACACAGTTCACTGTAGCAGGGAAGGCCCCCAGGAAGGAATGTGAGGCTGCTGAGGGGGGTTGTGGGGAGTGAAAAGGGAGGGGAGCAATTTGTATTTCACCTTTATTCAGTGTGAGATCTCAGTCTGTGGAATGGTGCCCTGCACTTGGGGTGGACCTGTCCTCTTCAGTTAACCTTTGTAGAAACACCCTTAAGAGTTGTGTCTCCTAAGTGATTCCAAATCCAGTCCAGATGACAATGAAGATTAACCATCACACGTATCTAACAAAAATAACACCAACCCTCCTAAACCACCTGACACCCAATCTCCAGTCACTTTCCCTTGTGGCGATTGTCAAAGTGTTATTCACAGCTGTTTCATTTGAAAAATAAAAGATGCCCACCAGAACGGTGCATTGGTTCCCTAAGACTCTTCAATCTTTTTAAATCTAGAATATTGGGCATGTTTGCTTTATGAGAGCATAAGCTAAATTTTAATAAAAAAAACAGTTATTACTGTGAATTATTCCTGGCACCAGGGAAAACAGCACAACAGTGTACTGGAAGAATAATTTGTTATTGTTCCTCCCCATGGCCACTTTGTACATTATTTAAAAATAAAGTATTTGTAACATTCATATTGAATGTTAATATACCCACAGATACACACACCAGAACACACACAGACCCAGACACATTCATGAACACTCACACACACGTACACATACTCACACTCACACACACACACACACACACACACACACACACACCACAAGGAAAACCTAGAGCACATCTACGAGTGTTGAGGACATAATCAACACTTAATAGTATAGAAAAATCACCAAACCATAAAAGGAGACACACAGAGTGGAAGTAAGCAACAGAGAGCCGAGGAAACACCCAGAGACCAGCCATCTGAGTGTGTGGGGTGAGTACTATGAGCAATACCCCAGAACGTACATGGATTAACCTCTTCAGTTAAAATACGCAGAGTGGCTGGATGGCTACAAAAAAGAGCCATCCCCTTGCTGCCTGTTGTTGACTCTTTGAAGCTCTAAGAGCATATGTGAGCCAAAAGGGAAGGGGCAGAAAAGGATAGTTCTGGAAGATAGACACCAAAGGAAATCAGGGCTGGTAACACTTAGGTAAAATATAACTCAAGCTAAATAATAATTACAAGGTAAAAATAAGGCCACCGCGCAATGACAAAGGGAACAGTTCACTAAGAACCCATAAGAATTATGAGTGTACCCGCGGATCCCGGCCCGCAGCAGCTCTCTGCTCCCAGACCCGGTGAGAGAGAAACCCAACCGCCTGGTCAGGTGGGCACTCCTGAGGCTGCAGAGCGGAAGAGACCACCAACACTGCTCACCCCTGCCCACATCCCTGGCGCAAGAGGAAACTGTATAAGGCCTCTGGGCTCCCGTGGGGGAGGGCCCAGGAGCGGCAGGACCCCGCAGGACCCTGAAGGAAACAGACCAGATAAACAGTTCTCTGCACCCAAATCCCGTGGGAGGGAGAGCTAAACCTTCAGAGAGGCGGACAAGCCTTGGAAACCAGAAGAGACTGCTCCCTGCACACACATCTCGGACGCCAGAGGAAAAAGCCAAAGACCATCTGGAACCCTGGTGCACTGAAGCTCCCGGAAGGGGCGGCACAGGTCTTCCTGGTTGCTGCCGCTGCAGAGAGCCCCTGGGCAGCACCCCACGAGCAAACCTGAGCCTCGGGACCACAGGTAAGACCAAATTTTCTGCTGCAAGAAAGCTGCCTGGTGACCTCAAGACACAGGCCCACAGGAACAGCTGAAGACCTGTAGAGAGGAAAAACTACACGCCCGAAAGCAGAACACTCTGTCCCCATAACTGACTGAAAGAAAGGAAAACAGGTCTACAGCACTCCTGACACACAGGCTTATAGGACAGTCTAGCCACTGTCAGAAACAGCAGAACAAAGTAACACTAGAGATAATCTGATGGCGAGAGGCAAGCGCAGGAACCCAAGCAACAGAAACCAAGACTACATGCCATCATCGGAGCCCAATTCTCCCACCAAAACAAACATGGAATATCCAAACACACCAGAAAAGCAAGATCTAGTTTCAAAATCATATTTGATCATGATGCTGGAGGACTTCAAGAAAGACATGAACACACTTAGGGAAGCACAGGAAAACATTAATAAACAAGTAAAAGCCTACAGAGAGGAATCGCAAAAATCCCTGAAAGAATTCCAGGAAAACACAATCAAACAGTTGAAGGAATTAAAAATGGAAATAGAAGCAATCAAGAAAGAACACATGGAAACAACCCTGGATATAGAAAACCAAAAGAAGAGACAAGGAGCTGTAGATACAAGCTTCACCAACAGAATACAAGAGATGGAAGAGAGAATCTCAGGAGCAGAAGATTCCATAGAAATCATTGACTCAACTGTCAAAGATAATGTAAAGCGGAAAAAGCTACTGGTCCAAAACATACAGGAAATCCAGGACTCAATGAGAAGATCAAACCTAAGGATAATAGGTATAGAAGAGAGTGAAGACTCCCAGCTCAAAGGACCAGTAAATATCTTCAACAAAATCATAGAAGAAAACTTCCCTAACCTAAAAAAAGAGATACCCATAGACATACAAGAAGCCTACAGAACTCCAAATAGATTGGACCAGAAAAGAAACACCTCCCGTCACATAATTGTCAAAACACCAAACGCACAAAATAAAGAAAGAATATTAAAAGCAGTAAGGGAAAAAGGTCAAGTAACATATAAAGGGAGACCTATCAGAATCACACCAGACTTCTCGCCAGAAACTATGAAGGCCAGAAGATCCTGGACTGATGTCATACAGACACTAAGAGAACACAAATGCCAGCCCAGGTTACTGTATCCAGCAAAACTCTCAATTAACATTGATGGAGAAACCAAGATATTCCATGACAAAACCAAATTTACACAATATCTTTCTACAAATCCAGCACTACAAAGGATAATAAATGGTAAAGCCCAACATAAGGAGGCAAGCTATACCCTAGAAGAAGCAAGAAACTAATCGTCTTGGCAACAAAACAAAGAGAATGAAAGCACACAAACATAACCTCACATCCAAATATGAATATAACGGGAAGCAATAATCACTATTCCTTAATATCTCTCAATATCAATGGCCTCAACTCCCCAATAAAAAGACATAGATTAACAAACTGGATACGCAACGAGGACCCTGCATTCTGCTGCCTACAGGAAACACACCTCAGAGACAAAGACAGACACTACCTCAGAGTGAAAGGCTGGAAAACAACTTTCCAAGCAAATGGTCAGAAGAAGCAAGCTGGAGTAGCCATTCTAATATCAAATAAAATCAATTTCCAACTAAAAGTCATCAAAAAAGATAAGGAAGGACACTTCATATTCATCAAAGGAAAAATCAACCAAGATGAACTCTCAATCCTAAATATCTATGCCCCAAATACAAGGGCACCTACATACGTAAAAGAAACCTTACTAAAGCTCAAAACACACATTGCACCTCACACAATAATAGTGGGAGATTTCAACACCCCACTCTCATCAATGGACAGATCATGGAAACAGAAATTAAACAGTGATGTAGACAGACTAAGAGAAGTCATGAGCCAAATGGACTTAACGGATATTTATAGAACATTCTATCCTAAAGCAAAAGGATATACCTTCTTCTCAGCTCCTCATGGTACTTTCTCCAAAATTGACCATATAATTGGTCAAAAAACGGGCCTCAACAGGTACAGAAAGATAGAAATAATCCCATGCGTGCTATCGGACCACCACGGCCTAAAACTGGTCTTCAATAATAATAAGGGAAGAATGCCCACATATACGTGGAAATTGAACAATGCTCTACTCAATGATAACCTGGTCAAGGAAGAAATAAAGAAAGAAATTAAAAACTTTTTAGAATTTAATGAAAATGAAGATACAACATACTCAAACTTATGGGACACAATGAAAGCTGTGCTAAGAGGAAAACTCATAGCGCTGAGTGCCTGCAGAAAGAAACAGGAAAGAGCATATGTCAGCAGCTTGACAGCACACCTAAAAGCTCTAGAACAAAAAGAAGCAAATACACCCAGGAGGAGTAGAAGGCAGGAAATAATCAAACTCAGAGCTGAAATCAACCAAGTAGAAACAAAAAGGACCATAGAAAGAATCAACAGAACCAAAAGTTGGTTCTTTGAGAAAATCAACAAGATAGATAAACCCTTAGCCAGACTAACGAGAGGACACAGAGAGTGTGTCCAAATTAACAAAATCAGAAATGAAAAGGGAGACATAACTACAGATTCGGAGGAAATTCAAAAAATCATCAGATCTTACTATAAAAACCTATATTCAACAAAATTTGAAAATCTTCAGGAAATGGACAATTTCCTAGACAGATACCAGGTATCGAAGTTAAATCAGGAACAGATAAACCAGTTAAACAACCCCATAACTCCTAAGGAAATAGAAGCAGTCATTAAAGGTCTCCCAACCAAAAAGAGCCCAGGTCCAGACGGGTTTAGTGCAGAATTCTATCAAACCTTCATAGAAGACCTCATACCAATATTATCCAAACTATTCCACAAAATTGAAACAGATGGAGCCCTACCGAATTCCTTCTACGAAGCCACAATTACTCTTATACCTAAACCACACAAAGACACAACAAAGAAAGAGAACTTCAGACCAATTTCCCTTATGAATATCGACGCAAAAATACTCAATAAAATTCTGGCAAACCGAATTCAAGAGCACATCAAAACAATCATCCATCATGATCAAGTAGGCTTCATCCCAGGCATGCAGGGATGGTTTAATATACGGAAAACCATCAACGTGATCCATTATATAAACAAACTGAAAGAACAGAACCACATGATCATTTCATTAGATGCTGAGAAAGCATTTGACAAAATTCAACACCCCTTCATGATAAAAGTCCTAGAAAGAATAGGAATTCAAGGCCCATACCTAAACATAGTAAAAGCCATATACAGCAAACCAGTTGCTAACATTAAACTAAATGGAGAGAAACTTGAAGCAATCCCACTAAAATCAGGGACTAGACAAGGCTGCCCACTCTCTCCCTACTTATTCAATATAGTTCTTGAAGTTCTAGCCAGAGCAATCAGACAACAAAAGGAGATCAAAGGGATACAGATCGGAAAAGAAGAGGTCAAAATATCACTATTTGCAGATGACATGATAGTATATTTAAGTGATCCCAAAAGTTCCACCAGAGAACTACTAAAGCTGATAAACAACTTCAGCAAAGTGGCTGGGTATAAAATTAACTCAAATAAATCAGTTGCCTTCCTCTATACAAAAGAGAAACAAGCCGAGAAAGAAATTAGGGAAACGACACCCTTCATAATAGACCCAAATAATATAAAGTACCTCGGTGTGACTTTAACCAAGCAAGTAAAAGATCTGTACAATAAGAACTTCAAGACACTGAGGAAAGAAATTGAAGAAGACCTCAGAAGATGGAAAGATCTCCCATGCTCATGGATTGGCAGGATTAATATAGTAAAAATGGCCATTTTACCAAAAGCAATCTACAGATTCAATGCAATCCCCATCAAAATACCAATCCAATTCTTCAAAGAGTTAGACAGAACAATTTGCAAATTCATCTGGAATAACAAAAAACCCAGGATAGCTAAAGCTATCCTCAACAATAAAAGGACTTCAGGGGGAATCACTATCCCTGAACTCAAGCAGTATTACAGAGCAATAGTGATAAAAACTGCATGGTATTGGTACAGAGACAGACAGATAGACCAATGGAATAGAATTGAAGACCCAGAAATGAACCCACACACCTATGGTCACTTGATTTTTGACAAAGGAGCCAAAACCATCAAATGGAAAAAAGATAGCATTTTCAGCAAATGGTGCTGGTTCAACTGGAGGTCAACATGTAGAAGAATGCAGATCGATCCATGCTTATCACCCTGTACAAAGCTTAAGTCCAAGTGGATCAAGGACCTCCACATCAAACCAGACACACTCAAACTAATAGAAGAAAAACTAGGGAAGCATCTGGAACACATGGGCACTGGAAAAAATTTCCTGAACAAAACACCAATGGCTTACGCTCTAAGATCAAGAATCGACAAATGGGATCTCATAAAACTGCAAAGCTTCTGTAAGGCAAAGGACACTGTGGTTAGGACAAAACGGCAACCAACAGATTGGGAAAAGATCTTTACCAATCCTACAACAGATAGAGGCCTTATATCCAAAATATACAAAGAACTCAAGAAGTTAGACCGCAGGGAAACAAATCACCCTATTAAAAAATGGGGTTCAGAGCTAAACAAAGAATTCACAGCTGAGGAATGCCGAATGGCGGAGAAACACCTAAAGAAATGTTCAACATCTTTAGTCATAAGGGAAATGCAAATCAAAACAACCCTGAGATTTCACCTCACACCAGTGCGATTGGCTAAGATCAAAAACTCAGGTGACAGCAGATGCTGGCGAGGATGTGGAGAAAGAGGAACACTCCTCCATTGTTGGTGGGATTGCAGACTGGTAAAACCATTCTGGAAATCAGTCTGGAGGTTCCTCAGAAAATTGGACATTGAACTGCCTGAGGATCCAGCTATACCTCTCTTGGGCATATACCCAAAAGATGCCTCAACATATAAAAGAGACACGTGCTCCACTATGTTCATCGCAGCCTTATTTATAATAGCCAGAAAATGGAAAGAACCCAGATGCCCTTCAACAGAGGAATGGATACAGAAAATGTGGTACATCTACACAATGGAATATTACTCAGCTATCAAAAACAACGAGTTTATGAAATTCGTAGGCAAATGGTTGGAACTGGAAAATATCATCCTGAGTGAGCTAACCCAATCACAGAAAGACATACATGGTATGCACTCATTGATTAGTGGCTATTAGCCCAAATGCTTGAATTACCCTAGATCCCTAGAACAAACGAAACTCAAGACGGATGATCAAAATGTGAATGCTTCACTCCTTCTTTAAATGAGGAAAAAGAATACCCTTGGCAGGGAAGGGAGAGGCAAAGATTAAAACAGAGACTGAAGGAACACCCATTCAGAGCCTGCCCCACATGTGGCCCATACATATACAGCCACCCAATTAGACAAGATGGATGAAGCAAAGAAGTGCAGACCGACAGGAGCCGGATGTAGATCGCTCCTGAGAGACACAGCCAGAATACAGCAAATATAGAGGCGAATGCCAGCAGCAAACCACTGAACTGAGAATAGGTCCCCTATTGAAGGAATCAGAGAAAGAACTGGAAGAGCTTGAAGGGACTCGAGACCCCAAAAGTACAACAATGCCAAGCAACCAGAGCTTCCAGGGACTAAGCCACTACCTAAAGACTATACATGGACTGACCCTGGACTCTGACCCCATAGGTAGCAATGAATATCCTAGTAAGAGCACCAGTGGAAGGGGAAGCTCTGGGTCCTGCTAAGACTGAACCCCCAGTGAACTAGACTATGGGGGGAGGGCGGCAATGGGGGGAGGGTTGGGAGGGGAACACCCATAAGGAAGGGGAGGGGGGAGGGGGATGTTTGCCCGGAAACCGGGAAAGGGAATAACACTCGAAATGTATATAAGAAATACTCAAGTTAATAAAAAAAAAAAAATTAATAAAAAAAAAAAAAAAAAAAAAAAAAAAAAAAAAAAAAAAAAGAATTATGAGTGTATACATGCTCAGTGCTGAGACTCCTCAATACTTAAGGAAATCTCAATGGATACAAAGGAAGAAATGGGTAGCGGGATAACAATAGTAGGATACTTCAATATCCCATTTTCAACAGTGGTTAGGTCAACAAGCAGAAAGTTTTCTATAAAATATGGGATTTGAACTATACCTTGTGCCTAATAGACCTCCCAGTCATGAATAGAATTTGCTGTCTCATGACAGCAGGGTATGTTCTTCCCCACGACATGTGGAGCATTCTTTAGGTAGAACACATGCTAGATAAGAAGATAACAAATTCAAGAATCATATGGACAATTACTGCCTTCTATTTACTATAAAAATAGTAAGAGATAAATGTTGGAGAGGACAGGGAGAAGGAGAGGCCTAGAATAGTTGGCAAGAACACAGACTGGTATAACCATTAAGAGGACAGTATGGAGCAAGCCATTTCTCTTCTGACTCTAAATGTTGGATCTCTGCAGTGCAAGGAAATCTGCACTCCCCTTCTCTTTGTAGCGTTATCAACAGTAGGTAAGATATTGAAACAACCAGAGTATCTGTTCATAGTTGAGTAGATGAAGAATGTAATAGACACATGATGGGGTATCATCAGCCTTAGAAAGGGATGTACTTTCATTTGCCACAACATGGATGGACCTGGAGGACACTCTCTTATGTGAAATACTGCAGCAGCCACATGGCAGCTGACAATGTCTGTAACTCTAGTTCCAGGGGAACATGATGCCCTCTTCTGGATGCTGTGGTCATTAAAGACACGTGGTGCATCAAGGTGACACATCTATACACAAAATGAAAAGTAGATCATAAAAACAAAGATTCACCAGGCTCTCTGACTTCAGTTGAGAGAGAGAGAGAGAGAGAGAGAGAGAGAGAGAGAGAGAGAGAGAGAGAGAGAGACTACCCTACTTGTGTTTTTGAGTGTTAAGCTCCATATAACATACCCGATATATTATATGTAAGTTTTCATACATGTAGGCTCACAGGAGGACTACATAGTCCTGTCTAAGACCAAAACCCAATACAGCTAGGATTAGACTGATGTTCTGGGATTAGGTTATAGAAAGCACCCATGTAAGAACACGGGATGGGTCCAGAGTCAGGCAGGTGGGTTATGCTTTTGTGCATTGCAGGAGCTCCAGTGTGACAGTTTCAGAAGGATTTAAGGGAATAGTGACAGTGGTGACAGTAAGTGGAAGTCACAGGGATGGAGCATGTTAAGGAGCTTTTAAAACACTAAAATGTTCTTAGCTAGCCTGTGGAATGATGGTTTCAGTATGTCATCTTCTTACTTATATGTCATTGTACTTGGCTCAGATGTGCCCCTGAGTCTGAGGAAATCAGCACGGGTGGCCAAGTGATGTCACAGATCATCATGTAACTGGCTAGAACTTGCTTTAGCTTCAGAATCCAGTGTGCTTTGGCATTAGACTTCAGACTTCATAAAAATGATACATGCAGCCAAATAATACAGTATGGCACCTGGAACATGTGCATGTGCGTGCTTGTGTGTGTGTGTGTGTGTGTGTGTGTGTGTGTGTGTGTGTTAGTAAAACCTTCTTTAGTCTGGCAACTTAAAAATTCAAACACAGAACAAGACTCACTTTTAAAAAACTTTTGTGAAGGATAAAGAATATTAAAGGGGGGCCTAGAGAGATGGTCCAATAGTTAAGAGCATGCATTCCCTGCCTTTCCACAGGACCCAAGTTTGATTCCCAGCACCATGTTATATGACTCACAGTTGTCTGGAACTCTGCCTTCAGTGGACTCAAACCCTCTGGCCTCTGTGGACACCTGTATTCATGTGTACAAACCTACACACACACACACACACACACACACACACACACACACACACCCCTTACAATTTTAAAATACTCTTAAATTATTTAATTTTTATTCTTTTCAATTATGTGTGAGTATGTGTGTGTGTATGTGAGTGTGTGTGTGTGAATGTGTGTATGTGTATGTGTGTGAGTGTGTGTGTGTATGTGTGTGTGAGTATGTGTATGTGAATGTGTGTGTATGTGAGTGTGTGAGTATGTGAATGTGTGTGTGTATGTGTGTGTGAGTATGTATGAGTGTGTGAGTGTGTTTGTATGTGTGTGCATATACATATGTGCAATTATGTGCATACATGAAGGCCAGAAGTTGACATCATTGTCCTTTCTCTGCCACTGCCCACCTTGTTCTTTGAGACAGGTCTCCCTCACTAAATCAGGAATCCACTGATTGGCTAGCTTGGCTGGCTAGTGAGCTCACTCCTCCGCCTTTTTCCCTGCCCTGATCCCCTTGAGCTAGGGTTACAAATGTGAATTGCTATGCCTGGCTTTTTGGTTATGATTTTGCTGAGGATCCAAGCTCAGGTCCTCATGGTTGTGTGGCCAAGCACCTTACAGACTGGTCCATCTGCCAGGCTCTTTTGTGTACTTGAAGATTTTTTGTCCCACGTGAAACAACTGTTGGTGTAACCTGTGAAGCTCTCCTGCCGGTCGTGCTGGGGTGCTGCCTTGTCATTCTCTTTTATCCTCTTTATTGTCTCCTATTCTAGGAAGGCAGCTTCCTTCAATAGGAATGCATTATGAATGGTATATATTGTTACATTTTCTTATATTTGTAATAAAATGTTAAGAAAAACATCTGTGTAATATAATTTATTAAACATACTGTATCAAAATATTTCAATATAAAAATACAAAACATTATTATAACCTATAACTAACTTACAATTTTGATATGCATTTTACAATTGTAGCAATTTACAATTTTAGTTTGAATAGCAACATTTTTGGTACTCAGTAGCTAAGTATGGTGGGTGGTCATCATATTGGACGGTATAGCTTTGTGGGGTGGGAAATGAGGTAAATCTAGAAGCAATTTCTGTTCAGTAGAAAGTTACAATATAGTCAGCAACTATAACTCACACACAAAACTACCTAGCTGTCTTTTACAGTGTAGGCCATTCTGTGAGAATTATGGAATTTTGATTTCTTAAAAAAGCCACAGAAATATCATAAGAATGTTTCTGTTTTAATCCCAGGTGTGGGGTAGGGGGCTGCTTCACAGCAGCTGACTATGATTTGCCTTGGGCTTTAGCAGAGCTGCAGATAGTTTCCGTGACTGTGTGACATTTGGAATTCTGGGTACTTTGCGGAGGGCATGTAAATGCTAGGGTCCTGAGAGGCAGGGCTGGTGGTGGTTGGCCAATCAGGGAGGGTTGACTGTGGTTTGCTAGTAGTTGTGCTCAAAGAAGAAGCCTCTCTCTCTCTCTCTCTCTCTCTCTCTCTCTCTCTCTCTCTCCTTATTTTTCTCTTATCTAGTGATAGGGGGTAAAACTAGGGGATAAAGGGCGGGAAGAAGATGAATCTACAAAGTCTCTAAGACCAGCTACACCATGCAATTTATCTATCTATCTATCTATCTATCTATCTATCTATCTATCTATCTATCTATCATCTATCTATCTATCTATCTATCTATCTATCTATCTATCATCTATCTATCTATCTATCATCTATCATCTATCTATCTATCATCTATCTATCATGTATCTATCTATCATCTATCTATCTATCTATCTATCTATCTATCTATCTATCTATCTATCTACATACCTAATTCTTAACATTTTTCAAGACCAAGCAAAAACTGACTAAGGCTTGTGTGAAGATACAAGTGTTTAAAAAGAGGAGAAAACTATAACTACTGACTTCATGCTCGGCTCATTTAAACTCATTTAACTCCATCGCTGTCACCAATATATCGGTTGTTTTAGCTCCCTATCATTTTTAAAAATTAAGTCATGATGGTGAATTCAGACTGGGAAAAACAATGAACTTATTTGGAGAACGTCACATATCAATGAGACAATGAGACAGTGCAGAGTAGAAATAAATTTTTTTGAGGTGCTTGGGGAGCTGTGGTTTAAATCTGGATCTCCTACTTCTGTCAAGTATATATCCTGTTTGTCTCATATCCTGAACAAAGCTGATTACATAACCGGGTCTCCCCAGCAGGTGCGAAACTATTTTTAGAGTGTGTGTATCATTGCTTAGAAGTGAATTAAAACAAACATGTGGGTTGTTCATCTACACAGAACAGCGGGGGGGAGGGGGCTGATCAAATATCCTTCAGAGTGAATGACTACAATGCGGGAGATACATGGTCTAATTGAACTGTGACTCTGTTCATTGTGTAGAGAACAAACGAGCCCCTCCTCGCTAGTGCAGGGGGCCAGTGATGTTTCTCTGATAGGAATTCTGGAGTCTTCAAAATAAACACATTATGGGTGTCAAATTTTAGGTCCTGCACCAGATGTCGTCTCAGACAAAATCTACCAGATCAGCAAAACAATTGAGGAATATACCATATGCCCCGACCTTCGAATTGACCTATCCCGGCTAGGAAGACAAGAATTTGACCTGGAGAACAAGTTCAAACCATTCAGAGGTAACTTGTTTTGAAAAAATCAGAAAGTTTTCATGCATGGGACAGCCTTCCAAGTGGGGCACATATGGTAGATTCTAGATGTCCATGGGGTGTGGCAGTCCTGGTTGGTGATTGGTGGTTTCTGTAGGGGAGGATACGCATGAGAATTACTGAATTAGTCATCTGAAGAGTGGCGCTGGCCGAGTCGTTGGAAAGGATATGCAGTGCAGAAAGAAACTGGAGAAACCTCTGCGTTTTGATTTAAACACTTTCAAAAGCCACTCTCCAAACTGTCATTTTCAACATAGGACAAGGTTTGTAGTATCATGGCATTCATGGAATAGACCGCGGATCGCCGAAACGTCCTTTTCAATAATTTCTAAGCAATTAAGGCAACGATGCAGGTGAATAGAGTCGTTAAACTTCTCATGGTGGTAGGAGTTTCTTTGCCAGGCCAGAGCCATGTAATTCTGCTTCATGAACCAGGACCAATAACCTGCTCTATACCAGGTACTGTCTCCAGAGGTTTTACAAAGGAACTCAGTAACTTCCAAGTAGTTTTAGGCAACCTTTTCAAGAATTAAAGAAACAGTCTGGCGTACACTGTAACCACAGAACTCAGGAGACTGAGGAAGCAGGGTCATAAATTGAAAGCTAGCCAGGGCTCCACAGAGAGGTGTTGTCCCCCAAAATGGAAAACAACCAGAACGAGTTCGATGAATACTAGATGGGTGAGTGAATAAACTATAGAAGAACTAAGAACATAATTTATTATTTTACATATTCAGTTTGAATACTGTAGCAAGAGTCATGCTGAGAATGTGTACCTCACCCCGTTTTATTCAATTAAAATTGTACAAAAGGCACATCAGTAGCAATAGGACGACTATCTTTTATTCTTTTAGTTCCTCTACAAGATCGGGTACTGTTTACATTCCAATGGTGTCCTCATTTTACAAGTAATTCATCTAGACTAAAAAGATGAACTATCATGGGGACATGGTTTTTAAAAAATAAAAATTTCCTTATGTGTTTTTTTTCTTTTATCAGATATTTTTATTTACATTTCAAATGTTATCCCCTTTTCTGGTTTCCCCTCCAGAAACCTGCTATCTCTCCTTGCTTCTATGAGGGTGCTCCCCCCACCTACTCCCTCCCACCTCCCCATCCTGACATACCCTGCTCTTCCTATGGGGTTGCCAACCCCTTCAGCTATTTCAGGCCTTTCTCTAACTCCTCCAATGGGGACCCTGTTCTCAGTTCAATGGTTGTCTGTGAGCATCAGTCTCTGTATTTGTCAGGCTCTGGCGGAGCCTCTCAGGAGACAGCTATAAAAATTTTTAATTCTTTAAGAATTTTATGCGTTCATAGAATGTTCTTTTATCCTATTCACTCTCCCAACTCCTCCTCATAAGTTCTCCTAGATTCACCTTTCCAACCTATGCACACAATTTTTCAAGTCAGAGAAGAGCTTAAAATAGACTGTTTGGTGGCAAAAGCACTGGGCTACTCATACTACTTCTTTCTGGAAAAGTTTTGAGTTGATTATCTGCTTGTGAGCATTTCCTGAAAGCCTTGTCATGCTCAGGAGAAGCAACAGGGCCCACATAAACAATAGAGTATCATTATTTGTTCTTCGATATTTTCATACATGTAAACAATGTATCTTGATCATGTAAACAATGTATCTTGATCATGTAAACAATGTATCTTGATCATGTAATCAATGTATCTTGATCATGTAATCAATGTATCTTGATCATGTAATCAATGTATCTTGATCATGTAATCAATGTCTCTTGATCTTATCACTTCCAATCACTCCCATACACTAGGCTCTTAACATCTCCCTTCCTCTCTTATTCATGCGCTCTCTCTCTCTCTCTCTCTCTCTCTCTCTCTCTCTCTCTGTTTTGTTTTGCTCTTCTTGTTTATTTTAAACCACTGAATCTGATTAGTGCTTCCCTGTTGGAACATTGGTTAATCCATTGCTCGATCCTGCATAGTTGCAGTGAGCTCCTAAGTACAATGGCCATGCCATATGCAGAAGACAGGACTTAACAGCACTCTTCCCCATCCTCCAGCTCTTTCTTTATGTCTTCTCTTCTGCAGTGTTCTCTGTACATTGTGAGGAGAGGGGATTGAGAAAGACATCCTATTTAGGGCTGAGCACTCATTAATTACTTATCAACTCTTGGACAAGTTATGAGTCCTATATTAACTCTTTTCCACTTCAGAAGAAGCTTCTGGGGCTAAGCTTGAGAGCAACATGAATCAATTAGTAATATAAATATAAACAATATAAATACTTATTTGGCAGTTTGGTAACATGCCCATTTATAGTAATAGATTTTCCCTACAGCCTATGATCTCCTAGCTTATGGACTTTTGACCAGGTTTATAGTACCAGGAATTAATTACCTCTTGCAAAATAGGTCTCAAATCTAATCCAAAAGCAATTGGTTACCCCCAAACTTCTATGCTGCTTTTGCACCAGTGAAAAGTTTGTACTTTTATTAATCTTGTTAAAGGTGTACACATGCAAAAATGTGCTCATGTAGACAACTAGACCTCCTCTGTGTTATAGCTAACAAAGTAATTTAAATATGCCTAACTATACATGATTAGACAGACAGGGGCTCTAAGATGGGTGAGAGCTTTCAGGGTGTTACCACCAAGAAGAAGTTATAAGTATTTTAATTGTTTTGGGCATATTTAAGGTTTTATAATTTCTGAAAGACTTGAGTCTTTGGAGAGCCCATTGTTATAACCACATTGTTTCTAGGGCAACTTTTTAAAAGGGCTGGTGAACTACCAAAAAACTATACATGGACTGATCCAGGGCTCCAACTGCATATGTAGCAGAGAATAGCCTTGTTGGGACACCAGTGGAAGGGAAAGCCCTTGGTCTTGCCAAGGTTGGACTCCCAGTGCAGGAGAATATGGGGGGGGGGGCAATAAGGGGATATATAGGGGGAATACCCGTATGAGGGAGGGGGTGGGGAGGGAATGGGGGCTTATGGACAGGAAACCAGGAAGGGGAATAACCTTTGAAATGTAAGTAAAGAAATATATAATAAAAATTAAAAAAGAAAAAAGAAAAAGAAAAAAGTGCTGGTGGTACTCTGGAAGTAGGTAAAGAACCCCCTGGTTCCCCAAAATAATTAGGAGATAATCCTTTGAGATAATTTGTGTGCTGTATTCTTACTGTTTTAAGTGGCGAGCAGTGCTTGACTTAACTGAAAACAAATAGTCCTTGGTGTCTCACCTTAAGGTGTTGAGAGCATGTGTTAGATGACGAGAGTGTTTGAGTTTCCTGCATGTCTTGTTTCCTTGAACTGCTCTCGTGATTATCAAATATTCCTAGGCAAAGAATTGAAGAACCAGAATGAAATTTCCAAAAACACCTTTTATTGTAGAGTAAGTAAAATGTCTAAAGTACCTGATGTATTAAATCAAGCATTTTCAGATGGATAGTTCATGAACAGTGATTTTAAATTATTTTCTGAGTTAATAGTCTCCTCATTTCAGAAGACGATTAAGTACAGTCTGTACTCCTTAAAAAGCAATTAAATTTGACTGCATATTCATATATCAGCTTAAATGTAAGGAAAGTATTGTGGGACATGTGCTTGACCAGGCAAAGGGGTAATTTATACCACATATTAAGTATTGTACCTGGATGTACTGAAAGATTATCTGGATGTACTGAAAATTTATTGCAGATTGATTGATAATACCTTTAACATAGGTTTAAGTATTTCAGCTTCGAAGCAATATGACAGTGAAAAGCACACACACACACACACACACACACACACACACACACACACACACACACACGGGTGCCCCCACACACACTTAAAGAGATGAATGGATGCAACTATAAATTTAAAAAGCAATACTTTTTTCCTGGACAAAATTTTAGTTCCCCCAAATTAAATATTTACTCCTCCTTGGAAGAATACTTTCTGAGCATTAATTGTGTCTGACAGATGTTTGAAAACGGTGCCATATTCTGTGCGCTGGGTTTTCATGAGTTAAGTAAAAAAGTTTGCTTGGGATTCTCAGTGACACACTGGAGAGCTTGTGTGTTTCCTGAGCATGGGCAGATGGTCTGGCATTCCCCTGGAGATTAGGTACTAGGCTGAGTGGGAAAGTGGGTTCATGTAAAGTCAGAATATGCCCCTCAGCACCAGTTCTGTGCTTGGATCCAGTGTGCACAACAATGTGGAAAAGAAGGCCACAGCTGGGGTCACACCTTTATGTGTTTGTTTCACGCCGGCTGAGTCATTGTTTGGCTAACTCCACAGGAAGGACCACTGCATATGCGAGTTGCTTGTTAGCATTGGTGTGTGTGTGTGTGTGTGTGTGTGTGTGTGTGTGTGTGTGTGTGTGTGCAGCTGGGGGAGAGAGAGGTGTTTGCTGACAAGATGTGGGCAGGCGTGACCCTAAACTTGTAAATTCTTCTAGCGGTTCATTTCTTCCTTTGCAAAAAGAATGTGGAATGATATTATTTGTACCTTTACTTATCTGAAAAGTCTGAGCCATTTTGGTTGTGCTATGATTTGAGGTTTGGTCTGGAAGTGCACGTTTCTCTGCTGGTGTAGCATGCAGGTTATGCTGGGACTTTGATCAGATTTTCCCAACATTAGGGTAGTAATTCTTTTTATGTCTGTAAAGATCATTTCTGGGCATGCTCCCTGACATCCCCTTCTGTTTTCCCATCACCAGTGGAGATTGTGGACCCCGTTGACATCTATCTCAACCTCCTGCGGACTATCTTTGACTTTAACGCCATCAAGAGTTTGCTGACAGGACCCAGCCAGCTGAAGATCCGTGTTGATGCTATGCATGGAGGTGAGCCCGTGTATTTTTTTTTTTGTCCAAATGCAGTGTCTTAGAACCATTAAGGAGACCTCTCCGTTTTCAGATATATAGACTGTTCTAGAAAATTTTAGGACTCTAGTTACTTTCTGTTGATGTAAATGCAAACAAAACTCGAACCAATAAATTTGGGGCTTTACCATATCTACTTTACCAGATCAAGACTGCCTGTTTGCCTTGAAAATTCATGCTACATTTTATAAACCGTGGAATAAAAGTTATCATGGAAAACGTAGTTGCCCAACTCCTTTCTGCAGTCAATGTCTTACTTGCCAGTGTCAACCTTTTTCAACCCCTCCACTGATTTTCTTTAGTATTTATTTCCTCGTTATGAAATATCACAAATACACAGATCTTTATTAATTTTTAACTTTCAAAGGCCACAGGCTTCTTACTGGACGTTTATAGCCAACCCTTTACCTCTCCTAGCCGCTCCTATCAGCTCCTCATCTCTCTTCTGCTTTCGTTATTCTGCCTCTTCTTGAAAGTCACACAAGTGGAAGAACAAACTCAGTAGTCTTTTGCTTCACATCATTCGGCACAGTGTTTTGTAAAATGGCGTTTGAGGCACACACGCCCCTTCTTGTTCTTTGTGACTGTTGAGTAATATTCCATTTCATTGACGTACCACGTTTTGTCTATTTGCTGGTTGATAGAAATTAACCTTCCTGCCCTGCTGTTGGACTACTTCCAATGAAAGGTGTCATGGCAAGTCACAAACAAGTCTTTATGGGAGTGTGTGTTTCCATTTGTTTTGAGAAAATTTCTAGCAGCAGGATTGTGGAGTCTGAAAGTAAATAAATCCTGAGTTACATAAGAACATAGATGTTGTCCAAACAAGCAGTTCCTGTTACACACAGCAGCAGCAATGGTGACGGCTTCAGTGTCTCTGATTCCCAGCAGCCCTCTGTAATACCAGACTTTTTAAAAAAGATTTATTCATTTATTATATATGGGTACACTATAGCTGTCCTCAGACACACCATAAGAGGGCACCAGACCTCACCACAGATGGTCGTGAGCCACCATGTGGTTGCTGGGACCTGAACTCAGGACCTCTGCAAGAGCAGCCAGTGCTCTCAACCACCGAGCCATCTCTCCAGCCCATATCAGACTTTCTTATTTCAGATATTTTGCTCCATCTTGTTCACCATTTTTAAGGCATTCTCCCTGCATGAAGAGGTTTCTCTCTGCCGTTTACTTCAGACTCCTGGTTAGTGCATTCCGCAAGATTTTGGTGACCATTGGCTGCCTGGCGTGCTGAGTATCTGTTGGGACCATGAGCACACTTGGGTCCCACCCTCCCCAGGCTTTGCTTGGAGGATCTGTTGTTGGGATGTTTTGTTACTTCTTCTTGGGCTGATTTAATGCTCAAGGAAAAGCTCTTTCAAGTCCTTGGCCTGATTTGGCCCAGGAAAAAGACAATTACCTCTTCCTGAATTTTTTGTGTTTGTGTCTCACTGCCTGGCTCCAACTGTTTGTCCATCTTCAAATTAGTCACCCTGGCTGAGGGCTGAGGAACAGACTGTCAGATGGAGGTCACCTCCCTAGCCATGGGGACAGTGGGATTTAGCTACAGCACAGCATAGTCATATGGGTCATGTGGGCTGATTGGGAGAAAGGTATGTTTCTTTCCAAAAGAAACCCAATGCTTCCTCTAGAGAAGGGGACATGGGGACCAGGTCACAAGACAAGAGATGTTTATGGTGTGACCTCATGTATATTTCAGCTGGTAGGAGTACATGGTGATTTTATCACAGGCTCACTCCTCCCTTGATTTTAATAGCTTCCACTTGTATGGTCCCCCTACTAGTACCCCTCTCAAATTTATATTCTTCCTTCAAGTCCTACTCAAAACACTGCCTTCTCTGGGAAATTTCACATGTGACTATTGTTTTCCTAAGCCGTCGAGTCCAATTAGACACTTCCCTTCTGGTCTCAGCTCTCCGATCATTCTTACATTGGACTTACCTCACTATTAGAGAAGAGCCCAGGAATGTAGGCATCATGCAGGTGTTATCCCCTTTAATCTGACCCTTTCAGTTCTTAACATGGAGGTTCAATGTTAGGTCATCTGGTCCATTGTACTTCTACTCTTACTTAGCATTCATGGTTTTGCAAGAGGAGCCTGGTTTTATTCGAAGCTTCTGGGATCTACATGCTGACTTGGCAACATTACAACAGTTGTGCAAAGGGAATTACTGGTGCCCTTTAGTGCTTTTAATATACTCAGTTGGAGTGCTTAATACACAAAACGCAGCATTGATAAATCATTATTATATAGTTGATTTCTTTAAGTCAGTGTTTTATGAAATCACGAGGAAAAAATTTCATCTTTTTGGATGATTGACATCTTTTAATCTGCTCCACAGAGCGTCTGGCACATGGAAGATGATCAATAAATGGGAACTGATAGGATTCTTATTTTATATTGTACCCTAAAAAATGACTGCGTAAATTTTTCTTCTTTTGGACGATTAAGTGAATTGTTATCTTTTTATTACCAGAAAGAAAAAAAAACCCAGAGAAGAGTATTCTTCAAGTATTTTTATGTTCTCCTCTATCTTTTTTTTTTTTTTTTTAAGTTATGGGGCCCTATGTAAGAAAAGTTCTGTGTGATGAACTGGGAGCTCCGGCCAACTCCGCCATAAACTGTGTCCCATTAGAAGACTTCGGAGGGCAGCACCCGGACCCAAACCTGACATACGCGACCACCCTTCTGGAAGCCATGAAGGGGGGAGAATATGGATTTGGAGCTGCATTTGATGCTGATGGGGTAAGTGAGAGGGTTTCCAGTCTGCTGACCCTCTCTCTCATCGTGTGATGGAAGAAACATCAGAAACCAGAGAATCTGGAGCTCGTGTGCATGGGGCGCTGGGCTCAGAGCTCGTGTGCATGGGGCGCTGGGTTTGGAGCTCACGTGCATGGGGCGCTGGGCTCGGAGCTCGTGTGTAGGGGGCACTGGGCTCGGCTGTGGCTCTGCAGTTCTTTGCTGGCTAACACTATGAAACAGCTACAGCTTTTCTTAGATTCAGATTGATGTATGTTATTTAGAAATTATTTCTTAAAAAAAAAAATCCAGGCAATAAATTTTCATTTGTTGCTGGCTTCGTTGAAAGTACCACATTAAGAGACTGGCTATTTATCCGTTACTACCGCTCTCCAGTCCACGTTGGGAGAGGAAGGGATTGAGTCTGTGGAAGCCACTGAAGCATGAAGGAGCTGTGCACACCTCTCAGCAAGAGAGAGGATCGCATTCCAGCTGTATCAAGATTCTAGGCCCCTGAGGGATTTACATGGTTTCTCACACTTCCTTTGGCCAGTTCAAATTGTTTTAGGTGGTTTAAGTGGCAGGAAAGTGGCTCGTGTTAATGATGGAAACTGGGTACGAAGACCAGATGCTTCTTCGTGATAATCTTCACACGTTCCTTCCCACAGGACCGTTATATGATCCTTGGCCAAAATGGCTTCTTTGTGAGTCCCTCAGACTCCCTCGCCATCATTGCTGCCAACCTCTCTTGCATTCCTTATTTCCGTCAGATGGGTGTTCGCGGGTTTGGGAGGAGTATGCCAACCAGCATGGCCCTGGACAGGTAAGAAGGGACATTACTATGATGTAGCACATGGTAAACCTCTGATGCCAAGGCCCGTTTGTTGGTGACTAGAAATCATTCTCCCTGCTCCATTGCAAGCCTGGTCACAGCCTGGGGACTCCGGGATATGGTGTGATATAGCAGCATGAGATTCGAGTGGTCTGAGCTGGGCTCTTTCTTATTCGATCTCTATGTCTTACCTTTTTAAATCTATAATATGGGGATGCTAACAGTATCATCCTTGCACAGATTATGGTGAGGTATGGATGGCATTGTGCTTTCTGTCACCAGAGGTGCTTGCCTGTTCCAGATGTCACTTAAGTAGAATCTTTCACTTTCAAAGGATTTCTTTGTTGTTGGCTTGTTTCATTTGATAATGTTTGTTCACCCATATGTATTTTATTAAACACAGTAAATATCTCATAAATGTGTAGTCTTCCTGAATCTGAAGGTATAATACATATATATGTATATTAGATATGTATGTATATAATATATATGTGTGGAAAATGAAAATAGCAGGGAGTTTGAGGTCAGATTATAGTATGTACGGGACTCAGCTTTCATCTTTATTTGCTGAGTAAAAATCAGGATGCTACACTACAGGTTGCTTTTTAAAGAATGAAATGACAGAGAACACACAACAGGTGGTTCACTCTGGGGCTGCTTGGAAGTAGGACCTGGATTTGATCAAACCCAGAGCCTAGGATGCTAGGCAAGCTCTCTGCCACCAAGCTACGATTCCTGCTCCTGTGTCTGATGTTTTCAAACAGTGTTTACTCTCATAAGAGCAGAGCATGCACATTGCAGAAAGTTAGAAAGCACAGACAAATGAGAAGGCAGACTATCGCACTGTTCCCAGAGTGATAGTCTATGGCGATAGGTGAATTTATCCTTGTAGTGAGTCTTGCTCTGTGTGTGTACTGTACAGATATAATTAAATATGTAAAATAACATACACGATACCAATGTATAATGCATAATACTGAAAAGATCAGACAGTTCACACTGCTGTTTCTTATCAATTTATAATATTCGAATTTCTAGTAATACATTTTTTGTCATCTGAAATCATACAACGTTTAAATTCCCTCCGAACGTCCCCAAAATATTTTGAAGGTTTTTTTTCCCAAAGTAAGCTCCCATCCAGCACCACATATTGGCTCTGGTTGTGTCCTGTGGTGCTCTTACTTAGCACGGTCCCTGTCCTTTGGCAGAGATATTTGGAGATCTGGTCGGTTGGGTTGTCCTGTAGAATTCCTCCTTCTCGATCCTGTGGCTATGTTCTCCTGGTGTTATTTTTTCAATCATTTATAATGTAAAAGTATACTGTGAAATGTAAAAGCTTGAGATAGACAGCTGGGCTCTCTGTAGCTGGTAGCTTTTTAAGGGTTTTGTTGTTGCTACTGTTGACATATTCTAATCACAGCTGGGTAAATATCTAAGAAGAGATATTGATTTTTTTTTAGGGTAGTTGTACATTCAATAAGCTGAAAACTGTTTTCTAATGTATGCATTTCTCAGAAATGTGGGGGTCATAGTTGCTTTATATCCTGACTGATATTTGGGGGTTGGGACAGACTTTTAACTGTAGCTATGCTATTGTGTGATAGATATCATTTTATTGTAGTTTAAAATCTCACCACCCCGTAAGTGACAATTTTTGACTATTCTGTCAACTTACTAGCTACGCATTACTATTTTTCATTATGTATTCATTCAAAGGGCATTTGCATGTACTTAAAGTTGGGTTACTGTGTTTTGTGTTATTGATTTGTGGAGGTTTTAATATATATTTTTGGATCAGTCTTTTGTCAACTCCAGTATTGCTTGTCTTTTCCTTGCCTGTAGCTTGCCCCCATCTTCTGTGTGTGTACAGATGTGCACATGTGTGTGTTTGTGTGCATGTGTGTGCATAAGGAGGTCAGAGGTCAATGCCAGGTATCACCCCTCATGCTTCAGTTTTGAGACAGGGTCTCTCACTGGCCTGGAAATCATCAAGCGGTCTAGGGATCTGTGTGTCTCTGCCATCCCAGGGCTGGGATTACCAGTCTGCTATCACACCCGGCTTTCCAAGAGATTTGGGGCATTGACTTCAAGGCATGCACTTTACTGACTTGCACTATCTTCTCAGCCTCTGCTTTTCATAATGTCTTTCGATGGTCAGAGGTTCTATATTCTTATTAAATTCAGTTTGCTAATTTTTCTTATGTTTCATTAATTGTGTTGTTACTCTAAATACTTTTGACATCTTTGAGAAATATTTGCTTACTCTTGTTGTGTGATACTATTCTTGGGAGATGTGGACGAACATCTACTCACCCCAGGAAGGAACTCAAGACAGAACAAAGTCAGGATACCACCAAAGTCCTACTTGGTGAACTGAGGTTTATTGGGGTTTCTTACAGGAGTTGGGGTGAGGAGTTATTTACAGGGGCAGAAGTGACTCAAAGACATCTGTATCACCCAAAGCCCTCTCTTTCTTGGGTGACAACTCATGAAAGTTGGAAACCAGAACTCCCTACACAGCCTGCAGGTAGCTCAGAAGGCTGGAGATGGTCTGAGCCTCTTTGAGTAGCTGGCTGATCTGTTTCTTCCAGGTGACTTGGCTGGTCTGAGCTTAGGCTAAAAAGCTCAGCTTATCTGAGAATCTCTCAACAGACCTTAAAGCTTACATATGCTTGGGGAGGGAGGGGCCTAGTGAACCTGATCAGTTTCAGGGACTTCCTGAAGCCATTAAGTTATTTATTTCCTGAATCTTAATAAGCTTCCCCCTAAGATGGATGGTTGTTTCATAGAGGAAATTGCTATCCAACACTTTTAAGGTCAGAAAGATACTTTCCCTGTGTCTTTCTTTGAATGCTTATGACTGTGGGTTAGCAACCCTGTCCCTTCCCTTGAGGCCCTGTCTATCTACTGAAGGTGGACTCTTTGAGTTCCCCCTCCCCAATGCTGGGCATTTTGGCTAAGGTCACCCCCATTGAGTCTTTACTTTTGGGTTCATTTTTACGTGTGCTGTGAGGTAACAGTTGAGGATTATCTTTTTCCCATGCTCAGCTGCTCAACTCTATTACTTGCAGGAATTTCCTGTCCTCTGAACAGTATTGATTTCAGTGTTACAAGTTGACTGGAGATATTCAGCTCTTTTATTATCCTATTCTATTCATCTTTACAAACATACCACGCTGAACTCAGGTCAATTCTCCTGATGTTTTTATTCTTTGTCTAATTAGTTCATGCCTATCTAGTAGGCTCTCTCCATTACCACATACATTTTAGGGTGATGTGTCAGCTCACACCAGAGCCCCTTGAGACCTTGACTGAGATCGTGTTGAATCTATGGAGACGTTTGAGGAGGATTACATTTTAATGATATTGGATCTTGGGGTCCATGGATGTATTTCTAAGTAGCCTTTCTTCAGTGTCTTACATATAAACTTGAAATTTTTAGTGCAGATCCTCATGGTTCTTGTTACATGTTGATCCTGTTGGAATTTTTTTTTAAAAAAGAGAATTCTTTTATTGTTTTTTATTTTTATTTATATGTATGTATGCATGCAGGCATGTATGTATCTGTGTGAGTGAATGCCATATGTTTCTGGTGCCTAAGGGAAGGATACTGGGCATTTTTATGTACCTTACTTTATGCCACAGGATTCTACTTAAACCCAAATTTATAATGTGGACAGAATTTGCTTCTATCTCACTTATCTTGGTAATAGTTTGTTGTTGTTTTGTTTTTGGTTTTGCTTTTTGTTTTTTTAAGAACTTGTATCAGTCATTCCTCTCTTTGTGTTAAATCAGGAGAGTTAAGAGCCTTGTCCTGGGTCCCACAGTTAACCTGAAGCTGGCAGCATTTGACCCTGTATCTCCTGATACACTTACTCAGGGACCCAGAAGGGACCAGCCAAAGCAGTTGAAAACATTGCCTAGCTCTCCTGTGGGGTGGCCAGCAGCTTCCCAAGCCATGGCCAGGAGTGGGATGTTTCATTCTGGCAACGGAAACCATTTGTCCTCTTTTCTCGTGGAAATGTCCCAGGAGCTCTTGATTTCACTTTATCCACTTTCCCAAGAAAATCTCTGTTCAGTCAGAAGCCAGAGGTCCTGCTTAGAGATTCACAAAGGGCCTGTTCTGATACGTGAGTGACCGTTTAAAAGGATTATTCATGCTTGCTGGTTGGGATTCAGAATTCTGTGGGGCTCTGACGTGCTGATTTGTTTTGGGCATTTGATCTGGCGGGTAGCTCCCTTGTGGATTCTCGTGATGGACACTTTATGAGCTCCTTTCTTCCTGGTGAACAAATGCAGGTTGGTCTTCTTGTGGTTTTCCAAAATCACGTGTTGTTATTATTGTTGTTATTATTAAGTAAATGAAACCATAGGATTGTATCCACAAATGCCGGGGTAACAGTGGACGTTTGAGAGAGAGACAATTTAACTCTTGGTTTTTCAGAATGGGCAGGGCACCTTTGAAACTGACGAGTTATCCCAACTTTTCATTGTTCACAGATAAAGCGGATGCTTTTCAGGAAAGATGTTCATTGCCTTTAACTTCCGTTCTCACAGTGTCACTAAGACAAGGATTCCATTCACCCCTGAATAATACACTTTCAGCTTTGAAAGTGGCATTCTTTGGGGACCCTGTCATCTGAATGTGTCTGGTTTGTGGCACAGATGAGCTGGGTTGTTGAAAACGTTCTGGGTCAGATGATTTGAGAAGCAATGCATGTTCAAAGTATGTTTGTGGCCCGAGGTCCGTCTCCACCCACATGAGGTACTAAATAATCCCTGGTGTCATCATCATTCAGTTATATTTATGAAGCTCCCATCTGTGCTTGGGGCCATGCCGAAAGCTGTGCAAAGCAAGGCAAACACGCAGGCTCAAGCCCTACTCACTAGGGAGAGTTCTACTCTTACAGGAGGCTAGCACCCCTGAAGACATCCAAAGGGTCCAGCTATGAGAATGTTTTGACTACAAACAAGGCCACAAAGGGCCCATATGTATAAACAGGACAGTGACACACTAGTGACCGTCAACCCTCCCTCCCCCCTCTTTTGGCTCTTGGTGCCACCTGTGTGTCCTGCATTTATTCATTAGAAACCATTTTCTAAGTACATTCTATGTCCTAGACGTGGTCCCCTGCTACAGTAGAACTCACCGTCTACCAGGGAAGACAGAAAATAACATGTAAAGAAAAAAAAATATAGACACACGGATTGGAATGTGAGCTATGAAGTTAGGAACTTGGTACCATAAAACTTGGTGAGGAAGGAGCATCTTGCTTAGAAATGGTAGTTACAGAAAGACTCTCTGAGGAGGTCACAGGTAGGTCATGGGCCAGCAGAAACGTGCAGCTGGGCCTGGCTGTGAGGCTGGGATAAGGAGTCCCATATAACACATATGAAAACACTTACCCCCGAGTCTGCGGTTGGCTGCCAATCCTCCGTCTAAAATATGGACTGTAGCTTATCTTGATCACGCTCAGCTGGCTCCTGGAATTCAGACAGTGTTAATCCTGCAAGTATTCGAGTTTCTACTGATGGATGGTGACCTTGACCCTTGCCACATCCACAGATCTGTGCTGCTTCGTCTCCTGAATCAGTCATGATGTACGTGGCCACGAGACACATAGTGATGAATTAGGGCCGACCACTCAGCTTCCATAGATTGCTTTCGAGACAAAATGGTGGGAACATTTTTGCCTCAGCAGATAAATATGGCCATGTCTCCTAGTAAAACAGCAGAGGAAAAAGGCAGGACAGCCTTTATCATAGATGACAATGAAATCTTCACACCCATCAGAACGAGGGCTAGAAGGAACTGGTGTTCTGAAAAGAGCTTTTACAGATGGCTTAGTGGTTCAGAGCTACTCTAGCAAAGGGCCAGAGTTTGGTTCCTAGCAAGCACATTGGTCAATTCACAACTGCCTGTAAGTCAAACTCCAGGAAAGCTGATACCTTCCTCTGTCTTCTGCTTGTATGCACACACCTGCTCACAGATATACATGCAACACATCATCAAAAAATTCCAAAAAAGGGCGGCTTCCCAAAGAGAACCTGTGAAGGCATGAATGAAGTTAAGGAAACCCCTCAAGGTCAGAAAAGAATAGGGAGGCCGATGTGATCAGTAATCACTGATGTGAATCCCTAGGGCAGGAGGATCGAGGGCAAGGATCAAAGGAGCCCAGTTCCAGTGCACTTCTGCAGCTGTGAAAATGGCAGTTGCATGAGGATTGAGCTTGCAGGGAGAGAGAAGTAATGGACTCTGTCCTCTCTCCCTGTACTCTCCTGCTGATGCCTCCCACTGACTTAACCCAGAGGGAGCCTGGGAGTTTCCTTTGGAAAGAAGAGCAGGACACTGAGTGAAATGGGAATCAAGGAATGGAAGGGGGGGGGGCAACCAGCATGCCAGCCAGCCTTTCTCTCCCTTTTCAACTTGCTCATTATACATCAGTCTCTCTCCTTTGGGGGACCTCAACTTAGACAGGTTTGTCATGCCTATCATTTTAGAGTTGGCCTTTTATCATCATCATCACCATCATCACCATCACCACCACCACCACCACCACCACCACCACCACCACCACCACCACCACCACCACCATCATCATCATCATCACCATCATCATCATCATGTTTCTTACATGAACTAGGGTTTTGGTGCTGGTGATCAAACCCAGGGCTTTGCACATGCTCGGCTAAGTGCTGGACCACCGGCCTATGTTTCAGACTGGAAGGTTTCTTTCTTATCGCTTAGAACATTAAACATTTGTGTTTTCTCTGACTGACTGCTCCAACACAGACCATGATGGCGTGTTTGAGCATCCCACTGTGTTTCTGACTCAGTCTCCACTTTCTAGTCTTATGTTTACTGCTCTGGTCCTCGTGTTTTTCTTCCTTGGGTCATTGCAATAACTGCTTGTCTTTATATCCCATATTCTGGATTCCCCTAAGGACATTGTTCTAAAGCACAAATCATACCTCTCTCCTTCCTAAAAATTTTCTCATGTTCTCCAGTGCCCAGGTCTACAGATCTCACCAGTCCCCTGTTATGGTGTCTTCTGCCTCGCATATACATGTGGCTTATGGTTTCCCTGGTCCATGACCTCTTCAGCACATGTCCAGGCGCTTCTCTGTGGGAAGCATGATGCTTTTACCTGCTCCTCTCAAGCTCTTTGTTTTCCTTTGAAGTTTGGAGTCCAGCATTACCTTTGAGTCTTGAGTGTCAAAGACTCCCCACCTTAAAGCAGAGTTTGAGGCTTACTCTGCATGGATTCTTTGCCACTAAAATAACTGGAGGTAAAAGCACTGTTCCGTTCCTCATAAATCAGCATAGTTCTTGTTTTTAGTATACACTTAGTAAATGAATGAGTGGCGTTTCTTCACTTCTGGTACTTACCATTTTGGAAAATGGCTTGCAGAACACCACAGATCAGTGCACACAATTCTGGGAAGATTACTGTGCACTGCCAACAGACCTCCTCTGACTCTTGTACCAAGATAGATTTTGTGATGCTACCCCTTGGATACAAGGGAAATAGACACACATACTAAGAAGAAAACCAAGGTGGAAGTCTTGTTTGGGTGTTATAAACTGCTTAATTTGTGGTTTTCATGAACACGTGTGTGCCCTTTGAGAATTGGATTTTTAGAAATGGCAGGTGAGTAATGAAGTCCGTGTCACATGTGACTTAATGGGAGAGGAAATGGTGGCAGTCACGTTCTGGCTAATAATTAAAATCTGCTCCAACCTGGGTCTCTACTGCATGCCTTAGTAGACAGGAGAAGCAGTGAGCTCACTATTAGAATGTTTAGAGCAGTGGTTCTCAACCTTCCTAAGACCATGACCCTTTAATACATACAGTTCTTCACATTGTGGTGACCCCCCCTCAACCATAATATTATATGTGCTACTTCATAATTGTAACTTTTTTACTGTTATGATTATAATGTGAATAGCTATGTTTTAAGATGGTCTCAGATGACCCCTGTGAAAAGGTCGTTAAATGTCCCCCATGAAGGGTCACAATCCACAGGTTGAGAACCACTGGTTTAGTAGATGCCTGGCACTCCTTCCTGTGTAGGGTTTGTGTTCATGTCCCGGGAAGGATGATGAGAGTGTGTGTGCCTGGTATCCAGCATTTCTAAGTGTAGGAATCAGGTGGGACAGTAGTGTAGAGGAGGGCGTTTGTATGTGCAGCAGGAGTGAGAATAGATACTTCTGAACAGAAGGTATCCGGGCTTCTGAGGGTTGGAGAAATCATCTTTCTTTCAAGTTTTCAGAATCATTACATTCTGCTCTGTCAGTCTGTCAGAAAACAACTGTTGGATGGCCTGAGCTCCAAACAATGTCACTGTCGTTTTCCTCCCAAGCGAACGAAAAGATAAACGACCTCAGAACTCCCCTCTCTTGGGCTGCTTTATCTGTAAGGATTCTTCATCATTCCTGAGGCTGCCCTGGATGGGTGTTGAGATTGGCAAAGGTGTCCAGGACCCCATTCTCAGCTTTTTTTTTTTTTTTTTACTGACACAGTTCTGTTAGCCTTTGGGAAATCATATTGACCACCCACAGATTTCTCCACACTGAGCGAATCCCCTGAGCATCCTCATGATTTTGACTGGGGTTAAAGACTAAATCAGGGCTTCAGAGATTTCCAATAAATCAGTGGGAATCCATTTGTGTAGCTTTGTTTTGATTTGTGGAGGATGTGTTTGCTTAAACAACCTCCTTCTTCCCTCATGACTTAAAATATGTATCTGTCGCCCAAATGGTGGTAGATAACACCAGTTACAAATAAAAAATTTTAACACACAAAGGCCTTGTAACTTTGATTCTGCTTTTTTTAAAAAAAATTTGTTTGTTTGTTTGTTTTGAACATGTGCCTTTCATTAGTCGAGCATGGGAGGAAGCACTTCCTGGCTTTACCATGGGACTTCCAGGAAAATGTTGACAGGAGTTCAGGGTAAAGTTGGAACGTACACCCTTGCCCCAGGATCCGCCTGAAGCTGTAAGATCAGCATCGGCAGCTGCACCGAGGGTGTTGATCTGGTTTCAGTAGCTTTGCCAGGCTGTCTTCTGTGGAAGTAGGGTAAGCAGATAAGATTCCTTCTCTGTGAGAGTTTTAAATCCAAGACAGGCAATACCAGTCACCCAAAACCTAAGTGGTATTAATGAAGTGTGATGAGTTTCTTAGCAGGGAATGGGCTAGCTGGCCCTTGCTTTTCAAGTTCCTGTACCTAAAAGGAAGTTTTTTTTGTTTTTTTGTTTTTTTTGTTTTTTTTTTTTTTAAAAAGGACTCTTGGCTGTCTCTGTCTGTATACTCTGCACAGATGCAAGTGGAGGCCTAGCTTGATTCGTCCTCAGCTCAGCTCAGATCTGGTTTCTACCTGAGGTATGATTGGATTTACAGTCGCTTCTACAGTCTCTGATAGCATCAGTGGCTTATATCCCAGCATTGAGGACAATGCTTTGATGGGTTCAGGCTTGTATTTGAGACGGCAAGATCTCTATCTAGGACTCGGATTGTATCTGTCAGGGCCTTTGTACAAAACAGGGGAGAAACTAGATGAAATGGGACCTAAATAGTTAAGCTGTGTTGGGTCCACACAAGGCATAGGCTGGCCTCAGTTGAACCTTGATCCAGCAGCTCATTTAACCTGATCATTTTCCTTTCTGCTTTCCCTTGGAAGGTGTCCCTCACGTCTCCAGGCTCCTCCCTCTGGCTCTCCAGGGCAAGAGTTGATGGAGCAAATGTCTACAGGATTTCTAGACCTCACAGCGCTCTGCTTATGAGGCTGAGAGACAAAGACACTAAACACATTTCCCTGAGACTTGACTCTGGTTAGAGATTTCACCAGGGTCATAGCCAGCAGGATGGATGGACAGCCTTAAGCCTCTCCTACTCCTTAAGCAGAGCCAGGATGACGGTCATCCCTTCTTAGATCAAATAATGATGATGGATACATTTGTTCTTTTTGCCCACTAAAAGTAGTAATTGCAGTGACTTTGGAGCCCATTAGACAGCAATGTGCTGTGAGGTACATGAGTGTGTTGGGGTACAGTTTCAGAAGGGAATTCCCCTTCTCTTAATGTTCCTCCAAATCCCCCATTATTCACTGATGATGAACAAAGCATTAAAATGGCAAGGGCAGCCCTTGCCCATGACTCTGTTGTCTGGCGCTGTTTTTCAAAACAAGTTTTCTCTGTGTGGCCACTCACGACCTTTACACATGTGAGGTCACACAGTCCTCTGTTCTTTCTTATCCACATGCCCTTGACCCTTTTCTTCCTCCGTCCCTTCCCTCCTCCCCCTCCTTCCCTTTTCTCTCCTTTATTTTCCTGTCTTCTGTTATATTTTTCTTTCTTTTCCTCCTCCTCCTCCTCTTCCTCCTCCTTGCTTCTCACAAACCATTTTTAGCATTTCCTGCATTCCTGGACCCACTGTTTGGTTCAGCATTTTACTTCTAGTGCTGATCTTCCTCATCACCTTCTGTCTTCATCAAGCAAACTTCACCAAAACAAAATTAATGAGTATTTTTGAAAGGCATTTGACCAGATTCTAAGAGGGATACCCATCTGAATCTTAAGGACAGACTAGGGAAGTGTTCTGAAATCATGATGGCCTTGCATCCTAAAGATGTTTTCTGCATGCATAGGGGGCAGCCGGGGGGACCATCATTTGAGAAGAGTGACATTTGGAACCACCAGGGCAGTGATGCTCCTATAGAAACAGGACATGGTCCTCTTTGTGCTCCCCTGAAATCTGTGTGCAGACTGCCTGGGCTTGACCTCTTCCTGGCTTTGTGACCTTGGGCTGGGCTACCTACCTGACTCTTCTGGTTTCCTTTCCTAAATAAGGATGATAAGAACACTCTCCTTTGTGAGTAGTAAGTAGATGGAGGGACACAGCTTAGAGCAGTGGTATCCATGGTAGGAGCTCAGGGAAGGAAGGCGTTTCTGTCAGATGGTATTTTCCAGACACCAACCTGACCCATGGTGGATTAGTCTCATATTACACCAGTTACTTTTCTCATTGCTGTGAGCAAATAGTTGACAGAAAGCCATTGAAAAGTAGAAGGGTTTATTCTGGCTTATGGTTTGAGGGGGTCATTCCATCACGGCTGCGAAGTCATGGTTGCAGAAGCAGGAGGCCGGGAGGTTGCAATATATTTGCAATCAGGCAGCAGAGTAGGAATGGTGAGCATGACTCATCAATAGAGCCTCAACCCTCGCCCCAGTGATCTACTTCCTCTGGGGAGGCTCCATCAGCTCCATCAGCTGGAGACCAAGTGCTCAAACACATGAACCTATGGAAAACATTTCACACTGAAAACACACTTAGGACTTAGCCTTTAAAGATCAGTGGCTTGAGTTGGCCTCTGTATCCTCCATGGAGAGAGGTTGTGAGGTTCCTTGTTGTGGGTTCTGTACACACCACAGCACAGCAAGGCTTTAGGAAACTGCTGTGCAAATGTCACATACCCACAGATTTTCCAATTAACTGGTGATCAATGACAGCTAATTTTCTTTAGCTCTTCTTTGCATGGTCATTTTAGCTAGTGATGTGAGACTTGGTCTACTGCCCTTTGACCCATCTTTTAATTAATATTTTTAAAAGTTGCAATAAGTCAGAGAAGTCTTTGGACCTTCGTTTCCTCTAGAGGCACTTTCGTAGAAGCATGTTGGATTTTGCAAGCCTATCTCTTCTCAAAATTCGCTTGGTGGGAGGATTTTTGTTGTTGTTTTGTTTTCCTATTAAAACACATCTGTGTCTGTCTGTATGCCGGCCAAAATCCATTAAATCCCCTAAACATTTATCTCTCCCATTAATTGTGATGATAGGGCTTTGACTGTATAATGCAGACATCCCACTAAAACATATGTGAATTGTGTCCATATTGTAAGCATTTGCCCATGTAATCTGGTTAGTAGTTCAGCCAAAAGCTACAAACGTAAAATATGAGAAACACCATAATGAGTTGATTTGTGATAAACTTGTTCACGGAGAGATTTGTGAGAACAGATTTCTGTAATCTCCTAATAGCTGCTGACCTTAATTTATTGCTATACATGTTTATGTTCTGATTTCATATTAACTTTGCTCCTTTCTCTGCTAAGCCACTAGTCAAGTCTTCTTATGTGTCACAGATAGATTCTAGAGGTGGAAGTATGAAATATTTAACCTCTCAAATGGAATTTCTTTAAATGTATCTTATCAAATCTGATAGAGCTAAGAGTATTAGAAACTGGAATACAGGGTTGGGGATGTAGCTCAGTGGTAGAGCACTTGCCTAGCAAGCTCAAGGCCCTGGGTTCGGTTCCCAGCTCTGAAAAAAAAAAAAAAAGAAAGAAACTTGAATACAGTGAGTGAGTCAGACAAGGCCTTAGAGATTTCTAGAGAAAACTCTCATCTAATGACATTTTTGGGGGGGCACAGACTAGGTTGTAGCTCCGAATGGACATGACTAAGTTAAGATCACTGTATTATTATTATAACAAAATACCTGAGGCATCTAACATTGTAAAGAGAAAAGGGTTGTTTAAGTCATAGTTTTGGAGGTTCCAGGGCATTGTATGGCTTCAATTCTGGTGAAGGGCCTCCCAGCTACAGTCACATCATGGTAGAGGCACATGTGTGAAAGTGCTTAATATTGGCAAACAGGATGTTAGGGAGACAGAGATACTGAGGGTCTACATACCCCTTTATGAGTTTACCCGCAACAGCTCAAATATGCCTTGTTAGACCCACATTCCAATGGTTCCACTACCTTGGAGTCTAAGCTTTTCACTACATGGGACACAGTTTAGCAATTAAACTATACTCAAAGTATACCAGTAGGGATAGCTACTGCTGCCATTCCTCCTCCTCTTCCTCCTCCTCTTCCCCCCCCTCCTCCTCTTCTTCTTCCTCCTCTTCCTCCTCTTTCATGTTCAGGATTCAAGACAGTAGGACACAGACATCCATTCTCACAAATCTCTCTGTGAACAAGTTTATCACAAAGCAATTCATTGTGTTATCTCTCCTATTTTGTTTTTGTAGCTTTTGGCTGAACTACTAACCAGATTAGGAGAGGGACAAAACATATCCATGTTTTAGTTTAGGAACAAAAAAGGATAAAGAATGGCCAAGGACACACAGCTTTCAAGATGGCTCACAGAAATGGATACTGACATATATGATCAAGGCTCAGTGTTGAGAACTTTTGGGGTTGAGAATGTAGTAATCATATTGAGTGTCCACACACTGAGCCAAAATCTGAGCGTTCTTATGAAGAAAGCAGGGAGGATAGTCAGAGAAGGCAAAGGGCTATCTCAGTTTCCAACAATGTCTTCAACACTCTTCTAGAGAGAAGTGGTGCTTGGTGGAGATAGAAAATATCTAAGTTTTGCTTAGAAATTTCCCTTAAAGAATTCCAGAGGATGACATAAACTGTGATGTCGGCAGGACTAATAAAGATACTGATGAGAAGAAGGCAGAGGAAGGGAGGAATATCTTCCAGAGAAAAGAATTCAGGCTCTTAGGATGTAGTGACTCAGAACCCAATGAATAAAGGTATAATTGGCTTCTTTCAAAAGTAACTAAGTTGTTCCTTGTGGAAAAAGCACACAGAAAGCAAAGCAGCCTGACCAGTGAGTGCTGCAGTCATAGGAAGCTAAAGGCCTTTAGTTCTAAGCACAGAGACTGCCATCCAGTGACATAGCAGTGAAGGAAAGCTGTATGATGCCTATTAAATATCTTGAAGGGGCAGCCCTAGAGGGACAGTTGATTCTCTCTTGACACAGTGTCCTAGTGGATCCTGCTCTGCAATACTCAGGTGTGGTCTTTCTTCAGGCAAGTTGTTCCTACAACAAAGCACTGGAGGCATCCAATGCTATAAAGTCAAGAGATTTGTTTAACTCATAGTTCTAGAGATTCAAGGACACAGCCGAGGTCCCAGCAGTGCTGGCTATTACCTTGTCACAGGACCTGGTCCTATGTCACATCCAATTTCAACTGGTACATCTCCAGTGAACTTAAGGATCAGAAAAATATCATAGCAGACAGGACAGAGAGACTGTCAGGACCAGGGTGATTTCTGTGTCTTCTATATATGAAAGGGAAGTCGCACCCATGAAATTTCAACAACATGGGTGCCGGAATAAGATCAGTATAATGACAATGCCAGTTGACATGCAGATATGGGCAGCAGAAATTCTATATTGTCCCATCTCGAGATAAGTGCTACAGGAGGTCAGTGCCTGCTGAGAGGGGGAGGATCAGTCTTCTTCAGGAATAAGTTACCACATAGGTGGTTTAACCCCTAGTGGCCAGCTCTGGACACATGCATACAAGCAAAGCTAAATGACTCAGAAGGTTATATATACACGGGCACATATGAACACACAGGCATATGTATGTACATGTAAAAATAATTAAAAGAGAGATCCTGAACTTGGGAGAGGGACTTTGGGAGGAGAGGGAATGACAGGCATGAGGGAGATGGTGTGCTCACATGTGAGGCTCTAAAACTATAATAAACAAATAAGCAAGAAGAATAAAAGCAGGAATTATAAAAATACATTTTATGAAATTCCCAAAAAGCTAATACAAATACTATATAAGAAAAAAGAATCCAGAAAAGAGAGAGAGATTTCTAAAGCCCTCTTGTGAGGAGCTGGCCCTGTGCTCTTTTGTGAAGTGATACCTAGCTAAATCCTACTTCTGTCAAGAGTAAAACTCACTTAAATCACTTGCTTGTCATTAAAGAACATTCTAGAGTTATGGGCGTCACCATCCAAATATCTCTTGCTTACTGTGACAAATTCACTTACTCATCAACAGACATTTATTGACTTCTCTGCATGGTCTAGTTTGCTTTCTGTTACTGTGGTAAACACCATGACCAACAGCAACTTGGGCAGGAAAGGGTTTATATCATAACTTCTAGGTCATAGTCTATCACTGAAGGAAGTTAGGACAGGGACTCAGGACAGGAAACTGGAAGTAGGAGCAGAGGAAGAGGCAATGGAGGAATACTGCTTGCTGGTTTGCTTCCCTCGACTCACTCAACTTCATTCTTACACAGTCCAGTCCCACCTGCCAAGGTATAGTACTACCTACAGTGGGTTGTCCCTCACATCAATTATTAATCAAGAGAAGATACCACAAAGGTCCCAGCCTGCTACCATAGTGTGTGTGTGTGTGTGTGTGTGTGTGTGTGTGTGTGTGTGTGTGTGTGTTGGTGGAGGGACACCATTAAGATGAGCCAATATGTGGTGAAGAGATGGTGGAGAAGGAGGAGCAGAGTGCTTTGTGCACTATGAAGAGAGGCAGAACTGGAGACCACAGTGTGGTGAGGAAAAGCTTGATGTGATTCCCCCGTGCTGCCACCTGAGGCTATGGTGATATCCTGGCTGCTGCTGCTGAGGGCCGTGTCTGAGTCTGTGGCCCTGTAGCAGTGGGGGATCTGTACTGGTGTCCGTGGCCATGTTACCACCAAGGACCATGGGGATGTTCCTGGTCTAGTCTGCCACCTGGGGCCACATATTGATGTCTGAGGGCTTGAGGGCTTCACAGAGCTTCCTCTGCCCCTCACTGGCTATAGCATGTGGGAGAGCTATATCCATCCCTTACTGGTTACAGCATTGAGGAGAGCTGGTCTACATCTCACCTGGACAGCACAGTAGAGCTGACCTTGAGGGCAAGGGGTGGTAGTTGTGGTGGTGGTGGTGGTAGTAGGGGTGCCTTGTCAGGGCAGTGCTGGAGAGGTGGCTCTGGTGGTATGAGCACAGGAAAGTTGGTTCTGCTCCTTGCTGACTGCAATAGGCAGGAGAGGTGGCCCCAGTGGCGCAGGTGTAGGATTGCTGGTTTTGATCCTTCTGGCTGAAACAGACAGGAAGATGGCCCCGACCCTTGACGGGGCAAAGCAGGAGAGCTGGGGCTGGTGGTGCAGGTGCAAGAGAGCTGGCGGGGTCACCAGCTGCCACCTAGGCCTAGATCCAGGGCCTTGAGTTGTCCCATTAGATATTAGTGGTAACACATTGGATATAAGGCATTTCTTCTCCACAGGCCATTCATTAGTGGAGAGAATGGGAACCCTGGAACAAACACCTTAAAAATGGACCATGCCTTCTTTGCTTTTTTATTTAGATTCAAGTGAAGTGCTCTGATTACAGCAGTGGTCTGTGTGGTGAGACAAGATGAGCTAGGCCAGGAAGAGAGAGTTCACTATGCTTCAAACCATCCATTGGAGTGACAAAGTGTAGAAGTGCAGTGGCAAGAGCCCCGACCTTGGCTTCACAGTGATCCAAGGTTGAGCCTGAGATCGTTGTTACTAGTCACCAAGTAGATGCACCCCTACTTAATGTTTCTCCCCTACCAAATGTTTTACCTCTACCTAACCTTTCACCCCACCTAACCTTTCACCACTACCTAACCTTTCTATGCTTATTTTCACATTTGTCAAATGAAAGTCAACTTTATTGGGTTGTCATGAACTCAAACGGGATTATTAATGTAGGTGCTTGCCTGCCATGCAGGAGGTTCTGGGTTCATCCCCATCACTCGTGGATGGGAGTCATAAAGTAATGAGGTCCATATGGAGGAAGAACTCAGGGAATACTATCTGTTTCTTTTTTTAAAGATCATGAATAATGTCCTTTGTCTTGTTATTCCCTCCCTCACTCAAGAATCCCATATCATTGGAAGATTATTGAAGACAATCCTGTCTTAAATCATAATCATAACGTTATGACAATTGGAAGCAAACCTAAGGACAATATGCCTCCCAGCCCTTGAGCTGAAAGCCATGGTCTTTACATTTCTGGTGATTCTGATCACTACTCTATGCTAAATTTCCTCTTTTCCTAGTGTTGGCTACTGAAAGATCAAAGGGGCACAGGTCAAGCACGAGAAAATCCCTCCTCCTGAACTTGACGGAAGCATCCTTTGTCAACAGGTCAAGTTCTAGATCTTGGGGACCACACTTGAATTTCACCCTACCTCCACCAAAACTGATCTGTGTTTTTGAGCCACTGTGCACAGCTGCCCACAGCAGCCCCACCCATGAGACTGCAGGGCACTTTTCTTAGTTGAGTCCTCCTTTGTTTAACTATCTTTCATTTTAAGAAGTGGCTTCCAGAGTGTGGAGCTGCTGGGTATGAGGTTGTGGGGACGGGATGGGGAATGCCGCCACCGTGATTTACACATGGAACAATGAAGGTTGGAAAATCCAGTGGTGTGAGACTCTTGCAGGGACAGAGGATACTGCTGTGTTCTTGGGGAAGAAAGTCACAGACCGACAGGAAACATCTGCTTAAATCTGCTCCAACATCAACAGAATCGATGTGGCAGGAGCCTGTTGTTACTGTGCGTGTTCCACTTCTCCAGCCAGGGCTTGGCCGGGATCAGGGCTGTTTGGACAGGCAGCACCATGTGGTCTCCTTTGTCAGAATGTGGACGTAACAAGCAGCAGTATTTGGGAATATCCTGTGGTTATTTTTCTATTTAGAGGGACTGTTTTCTTCTTCACCCGGCCAGCTATCTGTTTCTATCTCTTCCCTTTTACGCTTTCTCTTTTTTCCTTCTCAGCGTATTTCCATCTTGGGTTTCATGTAAGTCTGTGCTTCTCATTCCGGGATCTATCGCCACAGGAGTAACAAATGCAGTAAGTTTGTACCCAAGAGTATCTCGGCATCTAGAATCACCATGGGAACTCGAGGGTATGCTACCCAGCCATGAAGCCATAGAGGCTGACAACTGCACCTAGGACATATCTGCCTCCTTTTGTCCTAAGGATCCCTTGTGCTGGGGAGATGGCTCATGGGTAAATGTGACTGTTAACAAGCTCGGAGACCTGAGTTTGATCCATAGAGTGGAATGTGAAAATCAACTCCTGCTAATTGTCCTTTGATTTCCACACAGGCATTGTGGCAAGCATACCTCCCCACCCATATACCCCTGTGCACAAAGTAAATCAAATACAATTTTCAAAATGTAAATGTGCTAGTGAGATGGCCTAAGTAGGTACAGGTGTTTGGCATGTAAACTCAGTCACATGAATGGGATCTTAAAACTCATTACATGGAAGGAGAGACCAAACTTCACACAGTTGGTCTCTGATAGAGAGAGAGAGAGAGAGAGAGAGAGAGAGAGAGAGAGAGAGAGAGAGAGAGAGAGAGAGAGAGATCGTGGACACACAGATATACAGACAATAAAAACTGAGAAAAATAATCAGTTAATCAGTTATCTGGAATTAACTAATAATGTTTCTTTTGATCTTAGTTTTCATTACTTGAAAAAGTAGTGTTAGCAATCCCACTAAAATCAGGGACTAGACAAGGCTGCCCACTCTCTCCCTACTTATTCAATATAGTTCTTGAAGTTCTAGCCAGAGCAATCAGACAACAAAAGGAGATCAAAGGGATACAGATCGGAAAAGAAGAGGTCAAAATATCACTATTTGCAGATGACATGATAGTATATTTAAGTGATCCCAAAAGTTCCACCAGAGAACTACTAAAGCTGATAAACAACTTCAGCAAAGTGGCTGGGTATAAAATTAACTCAAATAAATCAGTTGCCTTCCTCTATACAAAAGAGAAACAAGCCGAGAAAGAAATTAGGGAAACGACACCCTTCATAATAGACCCAAATAATATAAAGTACCTCGGTGTGACTTTAACCAAGCAAGTAAAAGATCTGTACAATAAGAACTTCAAGACACTGAGGAAAGAAATTGAAGAAGACCTCAGAAGATGGAAAGATCTCCCATGCTCATGGATTGGCAGGATTAATATGGTAAAAATGGCCATTTTACCAAAAGCAATCTACAGATTCAATGCAATCCCCATCAAAATACCAATCCAATTCTTCGAAGAGTTAGACAGAACAATTTGCAAATTCATCTGGAATAACAAAAAACCCAGGATAGCTAAAGCTATCCTCAACAATAAAAGGACTTCAGGGGGAATCACTATCCCTGAACTCAAGCAGTATTACAGAGCAATAGTGATAAAAACTGCATGGTATTGGTACAGAGACAGACAGATAGACCAATGGAATAGAATTGAAGACCCAGAAATGAACCCACACACCTATGGTCACTTGATTTTTGACAAAGGAGCCAAAACCATCCAATGGAAAAAAGATAGTATTTTCAGCAAATGGTGCTGGTTCAACTGGAGGGCAACATGTAGAAGAATGCAGATCGATCCATGCTTATCACCCTGTACAAAGCTTAAGTCCAAGTGGATCAAGGACCTCCACATCAAACCAGACACACTCAAACTAATAGAAGAAAAACTAGGGAAGCATCTGGAACACATGGGCACTGGAAAAAATTTCCTGAACAAAACACCAATGGCTTATGCTCTAAGATCAAGAATCGACAAATGGGATCTCATAAAACTGCAAAGCTTCTGTAAGGCAAAGGACACTGTGGTTAGGACAAAACGGCAACCAACAGATTGGGAAAAGATCTTTACCAATCCTACAACAGATAGAGGCCTTATTTCCAAAATATACAAAGAACTCAAGAAGTTAGACCGCAGGGAAACAAATAACCCTATTAAAAAATGGGGTTCAGAGCTAAACAAAGAATTCACAGCTGAGGAATGCCGAATGGCTGAGAAACACCTAAAGAAATGTTCAACATCTTTAGTCATAAGGGAAATGCAAATCAAAACAACCCTGAGATTTCACCTCACACCAGTGCGATTGGCTAAGATCAAAAACTCAGGTGACAGCAGATGCTGGCGAGGATGTGGAGAAAGAGGAACACTCCTCCATTGTTGGTGGGATTGCAGACTGGTAAAACCATTCTGGAAATCAGTCTGGAGGTTCCTCAGAAAATTGGACATTGAACTGCCTGATGATCCAGCTATACCTCTCTTGGGCATATACCCAAAAGATGCCTCAACATATAAAAGAGACACGTGCTCCACTATGTTCATCGCAGCCTTATTTATAATAGCCAGAAGCTGGAAAGAACCCAGATGCCCTTCAACAGAGGAATGGATACAGAAAATGTGGTACATCTACACAATGGAATATTACTCAGCTATCAAAAACAACGAGTTTATGAAATTCGTAGGCAAATGGTTGGAACTGGAAAATATCATCCTGAGTGAGCTAACCCAATCACAGAAAGACATACATGGTATGCACTCATTGATAAGTGGCTATTAGCCCAAATGCTTGAATTACCCTAGATCCCTAGAACAAACGAAACTCAAGACGGATGATCAAAATGTGAATGCTTCACTCCTTCTTTAAATGAGGAAAAAGAATACCCTTGGCAGGGAAGGGAGAGGCAAAGATTAAAACAGAGACTGAAGGAACACCCATTCAGAGCCTGCCCCACATGTGGCCCATACATATACAGCCACCCAATTAGACAAGATGGATGAAGCAAAGAAGTGCAGACCGACAGGAGCCGGATGTAGATCGCTCCTGAGAGACACAGCCAGAATACAGCAAATATAGAGGCGAATGCCAGCAGCAAACCACTGAACTGAGAATAGGTCCCCTATTGAAGGAATCAGAGAAAGAACTGGAAGAGCTTGAAGGGGCTCGAGACCCCAAAAGTACAACAATGCCAAGCAACCAGAGCTTCCAGGGACTAAGCCACTACCTAAAGACTATACATGGACTGACCCTGGACTCTGACCCCATAGGTAGCAATGAATATCCTAGTAAGAGCACCAGTGGAAGGGGAAGCCCTGGGTCCTGCTAAGACTGAACCCACAGTGAACTAGTCTATGGGGGGAGGGCGGCAATGGGGGGAGGGTTGGGAGGGGAACACCCATAAGGAAGGGGAGGGGGGAAGGGGGATGTTTGCCCGGAAACCGGGAAAGGGAATAACACTCGAAATGTATATAAGAAATACTCAAGTTAATAAAAAAAAAAAAAAAAAAGTCAAACTAAAAAAAAAAAAAAAAGAAAAAGTAGTGTTATTCCTGTAAAGAATTCTAAGAACTCGTAGTGTGTATTATATATGTATGTGTATTTTGCTTGTACATACATGTGCATATATGTGCATATGGAGGCCAGAGGTTGGTGTCTTCCTCAATCCACTTTCTACTTTTCTTTGGGTTGAGACTTTCATGGACTTTGCTGCTCACTGACTTTCTAGGCTGCCTGACCTTCGAGGCCCAGAGGTCCTTGTCTCTGCCAGAGTTAAGATTATAGTCTGTGCTGCTGTACCCCGCTTTTTATGAGATTGCTAGGGATCTGAACTTGGGTCCGTGTGTGTGTGTGTGTGTGTGTGTGTGTGTGTGTGTGTGTGTGTGTGTGTGCCTGAGCCAGCCCCTAGCCCTCTAAACACTCTTTGATAAGCATACCTGTAATACAACATGGCTGACAGAAGGGGAAATGCAGACTCCCACCCTGGCCTCGCCTTATGGCTTCTGTCATTTCTCTCTGAAATGTTATTGCCCACCATGTCCTGGACATCGTTAATGGCTAACGGACATGGAGACATGGAGGCTGACATCTCAGACAAAAAGCCTCAGTCATATTCAGAGTAAATCGAGCTTCCTTCTCAGGTGGTCTTTGGTCATTAAAAGTCGAGCACTAGTGATTAGTTGCTCTTCACATGAGGATGGGCAACCTGGCTAGATCAGAGCCAGAAGCCTCAGAGATCAGCTGAGCCCTGTGGAATCAGGAGGCTTGTTCTAAGAGGTGGCATGCTGGAAGTCCCTGAAGCCCGCATCTGGGAGGAGAGCATCTAACAGAGCCAAAGTTTGCAAGTGAGCAAAGTAAGTGATTTAAGTTTGGAACTGGGGATATTTGACCACAGTCAGGGGACTCCAAGCACAACCTGAAGCCTGGAAGGGTGTCTGTGCCACAGGAAATAGGATAGCTGAACTGGCGGGCTTGAGAAGGAACTGAGACCTCATTGCCTAGGACAGGGATCAACACCACCCTACTCCATTTCGTTACCTAAAACTTTATTTTTACCTTAGAGCATTATTCTGCATTTATACTTTAATCTTTTTCTGTGTGTATGTGCTCTTGTGCATGTGCACATATTTGCACATGTGTGTTAGGTATGACGTATATAGGAATGCAGGTATATGTAGATCAAAGACAGCTTTCAGAAGGTTATGTCTTCTGTCTTGTGTAAGGCAGGGTCTCTTTTGCGTTTGCCATTGTGTTGTGTAGACTCTCTGGTCTGCCAGCTTCTGGAGGTTCCCCTGCCTTGACCTCCTATCTCCCAGTAGGCAATGCTGGTATTGCAGAGGCCACGACACCTTGCTTTTTGCATGACTCCTGGGGATCCCAACTGGGTAAATGCTTTTACTGACTGAGCCATTTCCCTAGGCCCATTCTTCAATTCTTGCTTATAAGTTTGTTAGGCCAGAAGATATCTTAATATAATGTACTATGCCTTAATAGTACATATTGATTTGAATACTTTCTAGACATGGTAGGTATTTATGTCCAGATGTGCATATGCCATATACATACATTTTTATTGAATTAAATCCATTCTCTTCCAGGAAAACTCCATTTCCTAGGACTTAGAAAGGATTGTAGAAGGAAGCAATATGGCTGTTGCATGGCTGGTGTGTACTGAATGATGCCCAAGTCCTATGATGTGTAGTGTGTTTGCTGCAGTCCTGAGATAACCATGCACAGGAAAATTGAGAGGCTCCCCCCATAAGTATGGTCTGGGGGTAGGCAATGCCTTTGTACCATCTTCATGAAACTGGAACAGTAGGAGGAAAGTGAACATTGGGTGAGGTCCTGTAAGCCGAGGAAGTCCGTCTAAGAAGTCATGTGTGGTTCTGACAGCACACATACCGGCACATGGTGAGAGCTGTTGTATAAATAGTCCGACTCCCTTGCCCCTCGTGAGGGATCGCAAGGTGGGCTTTTTCTCCAACTCCTAAAGAGCCCTCCTGGGATTAAGTTCTCATCCATGGAGATAACTGGCTCCAGAACCTAACTTACATTAGTTTTCCCCTTTACCTGTTTATCTGTCTTCTCACTGGTTTTCTTATCATCAGAATAAGCTACGTGTAGTTGAACCTCTGCAGGATTCAAGTCTCTCCCCAGAGAACTCAAAAAACAGTGCAAGTACATTTCTTCCTTTTTTCTCATTTGCTGTTGAGATGTTTTAAAGCCATGCCAGACTTCACTCTGCATACTGACCCAAACTTGGCTTCTGAAGAGCCGGCGATGAAAAAATTCATGCCCACATACATGAATTCCATAATTCCACAATTCCAACAGTTAACTTAGAAAGTACCCAGCTCTGGGGGATTAGCTTGGGCCACTTTGAAAGGGGCATTTCTGCCTTTGATGATCACATATAACTTTATTATTATATGAGATTAGCTGCTATAGAACTCTCTTCTGGAGAGGTTTAAGAAACTTCTACCACAAGGGCCATCTTATCTTAAAAGTGGGATTTCCCTTCAGCTCAGAATGCTGACTGATTTTTTTCCCTTCTCTAATGGAGTTCAGCAAGTTGACAAGAAAGCCTGGATGAAAGACAGACGGAGGTGTGAAGATTGGCTAGCCCAGGTCCCACGAGTCCCCAGTCTCTGCTCAGCTCTCCGTTTGATAAAACTATCTCCTTCTAGCCAGACAGTGCCTGTCACGCTCAGCCTGTCACCAGGCACAGCTTCTTACCTAAGTCAGCAGAAATTCTTATGAAATGGGTTTTCTTGTCAAAACACCCAGAGACTTGTGGGGACTGTGTCCAGAGCCCTCTTTGTTGACTGATACTTGGCTGATATAGCAGAGCAGCCCTTCAGCCCACCCCCAAAAGAAGTAAGGAGGAGTCAGGGGTAAAGGGCTATTCTGGCTCTGGGCTGCCTGGAACTTGTGTCTCTGTTAGTGGGAAGCCTTGATCTGTCGCTCTGGAAGATTCACTTCGTGCCATACTTTTCTCTTACCTGCTCCCCCATCGGATCAATATCTAGGATACAAAATAGGCATTTTTAGCTTCAAAATTGGCCTGAGATGCAAAAATAGTGCTGGGAATTAGTTCATTACACACCTAATCATGCCAGGAAAGGCTAGGAAACCTGCAAATGGTTGAGATCAATACCTGCCCTGGAACCAGTCCCGACCAAGGCCGTGCACATTCTTTCTCCCCTGGCTGTCATGGAGTTCCTGGAATTTGATGCTATATACCAGGACTTACGGAGACTCAGGGAAGATCTCTTAGCTCTGCTTCAGTTGGACAGTCTGCCCTGCTACTGACTTCTCAGTTGGCTTTGTTTGCACTTCTGTGGTATAGGAGCCCCTGATAGTATCGGCTCAGTTTCATTTCACATGAGACACATCATTGCCAAAGTCCTCCCGAACGCCTCCAGGGAGCAGGGAACTTAACTCTCTGCCTTTGGTCTCTGTCTTTTGCTCTGTTTCAGTCCTCACAAAAGCCAGTTGTTCTTGAGTGCAAACTTTTCAGTCTTACAATGCACTTCTTGGTTGGTCCCATTTGTGTTTGCTGAGTTTGAGCAAAGGGTCTCAATTATGTGAACTATAGAGGAACACCTGCTTGCCAGCCCCACCACCCCCGTCCCCATTTCCCTGGGCAGGCCAGCACACACACTTTCATCTACAGCAGGAAGGGATTGGCTCAGAACTTGCCCTCTACACTTTCTGACACCCCCCACTCTGTTTCGGCTTAAGAACCCAACTGTCGTGTGCCCTTCAGCTTAGCTCAGATCTTTTAGCTGCCATCTTTGCAATGTTGAGGGTGTGAGAGAAGGGCCTGGGAAATTAAAAAAATCTACCACTGGTTGCTTCTCCTGCACCGGAAAGAATGGGAGAAAGGGCAGCTCGTGTTCAGTAGTGAAGACCCACGCCCTGGTTTCTTAAGGGCAGTCCTTTGCTTTTCTTGCCTTGTTCGGCTTGCTGCTTTAGCAGGATGGCTTCCTGCCCTGAGCTGGTCTGTCCACTGAGACAGCCAGGTCCGTAGCTCACCTGAAGTAGCACTTCATTGGAGCCTGGCTGGGCCAGCCTAGGTCTTACCAACAGCTGACTGGGAAAGCCCTCTAGTTGTGTCTTTTTCCTTCTTCCAGGACTCCTGCCTGCTTCCAAAACTATCCTAATACCCTGACCCCAGTTTCATGTTTTGGGTGTCAGAGCTGGAAGGTAGGAGGAGGTTCTGGGAAGTTGAAGTCTGAGGGTAAAATAATACTGTGTGAGCAACCTGGCAGGACCAGGAAGCCTGGGTCACAGCGATAGTCACTTCACCAAGTGTCCTGCCCCTGTGCCAGTATAAACAGAGAAGTTAACTACCACCTTGGGTCTGTTTAGTTAAACATCGCCAGATTCATTTGGTTCAGTCTTAACACAATTGACTACAATTCCATAGCTTCCTGTTTTGGGTTAATTAAGAGTTATGGATAAGCTTTGGTGTGCACACTAAGTTTCCTGTGGTCAAAGATGAAACCATAACCAGAAATGTCTTTAGATAATGGTATCACAAGTCTAAATATCCTTAGGATGTGACCACATGGAGTCCTTCTTGCTGGACACTTTATTGGCAAAATAGTGAGACAAAAAGAGCTGGAATGGTTAGCATCAGCCCAGGTTGCTTCTCCTCAATTTCCACATCCAGGCATATGGGGCAGGAGGGGCAGGTTACCCTACAAGGTTTGCTTGTGTGGGAAGGTTTGGGTAAAGTAGGCATTGTGTCAGTTATACTGGGCCATTTTAAAGCTATACAGAGAGAAGCCCTTCTTGAGGGAAGCAGGAACAGAGCGGGACACTAGAGGGGACCCCACAGCTTCTCTGAAGATTGGCCTTGATAACTGTTTTTTGTTTTGTTTTGTTTTGTTTTTACAGAAGTTTTTTATGAACCTAGTGTTGCTTGTTTTTTTCTCCATAGCATTTGAATCTTCTTAGCCTGGTGATCAGACAACTGTATGAAGCCTTACTTTGCTCTATGTGTTCTCAGTGTCAGACAGAACAACTCTCGTGCAAACAAAGGGTGCAGGGCAGGTTCAAGTCTCTTATGCATTTAAATTGTGTGTGTGTGTGTGTGTGTGTGTGTGTGTGTGTGTGTGTGTGCAGACACAAGAGGAAGCCAGAAAAGGACATCAGAATCCTTGGAGCTGAGTTATAGATATTTACGAGCTTCCTGACATGGGTGCTAGGAACTGAACTCTGGATCTCTGCAGAAGCAGCAAGTGTTCTTAACTGCTGAGCCATCTCTCCAGTTTTCTTCCCTTGTGAGGATTCTGTAAGTGCTTTAATGGTGTTGAGAAGCCTGGCTCCTAAAATCAGCTTGCAGTCACACGTGAGTATTCCATATGGGATACTGTGGTTCATAGGCTCTCCTACCAGTACATGTGGGAAGTGTCTCCATCTTGGCATAGGAACTGTCACTGCATGTAGGCCATAAATGTAGGCTGAGAGGAATCACCACAGTGCAGTGGGGCCACCCATCCTATCTGTTTGGTCATAGATGATGTCATTCCTGGCTGGCCTTGATGTCACTCAGGTTTTTATTTGTAATGTCAAACTTCTGACATGGGGTGTCCCAAATATAGAGGACAAAGTGTGACTTTGTGAATTGAAGAAGTAGGAATACATCAGTGTTAGAGAAAAAAGTATTTGTAACCTTGCAATAATGAAGAATGTAAACGAAGGAAGACATCATCCTTGATTTATGTAGCAGGTCACAAGATTGGCATGATCTGGAAACACAAGAATGGTCCCACGGGCCTTCAGCTAATGCACATGAGTTACATCTGGTACTTAGCATGGTGTTGTAGGAAGATTAGCTCAGATGAGGAGGTGGGGCAGCACTAAGTTGTCATGTATGAACATCTGTTGTTGCTTAGGTTTCTCTAAAATGGGCAATCTGGAGCATAACATCATTGAGGGAAGCTGAGTATTGCATAGGATTCATTGGGTATATCTGAACTTATCGGTCTATGACCAGATGTAATGCTTTAGAGCAGTGGTTCTCAACCTTCCTCAGGCTCAACCCTTTAATAGTTCCTCATGTTGTGGTGGCCTCCAGCCATAAGATTATTTTTCTTGCTACTTCATAACTGCAATTTTGCTACTATTATGAGTCATAATATACATATATGCATTTTTGGATGGTTTTAGGTATGCCCTGTGAAGAATCATTCAACTCCAAAGGGTCAAGACTTAAAGGTTGAGAATTGATGCTTTAGATCATAGAGAGGCCTGTAGACTTACTGTGCACAGGCATGACCTTCGGGCATTCATGAGAGGTAGACCACCACTCTGACCTTGGTGCTTAAGAGTGCCAGACCTTGGGTTGACCCCATCATGCTTAAGTTGAATACTTAATCTCTCCTCTGAATAAAATGAAGGTCTTAGTATGTGAACTGCCTCCTTACAGTAGTTGTGAGGAGAAAAATAAAGGTGAATGGGTGATCTTGAATATGTTTTGGAGTTTTGAAAAAAACAGCACCAACTTGGGACTCATGGCATTAGCTCAGGCATGGTTTCTTCTTGGAAGGTAATGTTCTGAAAGCCAGATTAATGGACTCTGTGTGTGTGTGTGTGTGTGTGTGTGTGTGTGTGTGTGTGTGTGTGGTGTGTACTGGGAATAAGATCAGGGAATTATCGCATGCTGGACAGGTCCTTTGCTCTCTTCTGTCTGTCTAGGAGTTCTTCCTGAGTTCTGTGTGCCTCTAGTTTCTCCTCACCTGACATTTTGACAGGGTCCTGATATTGCTAATACCTGGCAGGCTAATTCTCTTCTGTCTGGTTTCTTTGCTCATCCATCTCCTGGGTAACAGATTCTCCATATTAAATGCCTCCTGTTTGAAATACCTAGCATTGATGCTGTTTTTCTTGTATGAATGTGAGTGAAAAGGATGCTTTCTTCATACATGAATGTTAAAGACACAGAACCGCCAACTTGTGCAGTACTTAGTTTTATCCTGTTTATAAAAGATGCAGCAAAACCGAAATAATTAAAAATGGTTGAAAGCAAAAAGTTAGGACACACACATAATGCAAGAATCAAGGTAATAAACTGTTAAATAAAGTAATAATGATTCTGTATTCATTTTAAATAGCTACCATGAAAATTTAAAATTAAACAGCAACATCAAAACATATAAAGAAATGATTCTTTAGTGTTAAAAAATCAGAAGCCTGTACTAGTAAGAAATGTGACCACAGTTCTAAGTTTTGACAGACTTAGGGGAAAATTCCAGCAACAATAAACAATGACTTGGCCTGAAAAGAACTTACTAGTGCTACTTGACTCTAGAATGTCTGGCTTTGGGCTCCTCCATCTTTGAGGAGGTGGGCTAGAAGCTGCCTGTTCTAGAAAGGCTGTTTTCCTATCCCCTGTGTGTGGGGTATGTTCTTCTAGTTGGGCTCTCATGTCTTACCTCAGTGGGAGAGGATGCGCCTAGCCTTGCAGACACTTGATGTGCCAGGGTGAGGGGATACCCAGAGTGGGGCACCCACCCACTCAGAGGAAAGGTGAGGGATGAGAGAGGGGGATTGTGGGAGAGGGCAGAGAGTGGGATGTAAAGTGAGTAAGTAAAAATAAATAAATAAATTTATTTTGTTTTAAAATGGTGTTTTCATTCAGGAAGGGGAATGATTTCCTGGGGTAGAGCTGAAGTCAGCAGATCTAGCCTCAGGAATCCTCAGCATGACTTTCCTCCTCCCCCCTCAGGTACACAGGGACACACACACACACACACACTCACACACACACTCACACACTCAGACACACACACTCACACACTCAGACACACACTCACACACATTCACACACTCACACACACACTCACACACACATACACACATCAGACACACACATACACTCACACACACATACACTCACATACACACTCGCATACTCACACACACATACACACATCAGACACACACTCACACACACTCACACAACACACTCACACACACACTCACACACACAGATACACAGGGACACAGACACGTGGACACAGATACATACCACACACACTCACAAACACACACACACTCTCACACACACTCACACACTCAGATACACACACTCACACACACATTCACACACTCACACACACTCTCACACACACTCACACACTCAGATACACACACTCACACACACATTCACACACACACACTCTCACACACATACACTCACACATCAGACACACACACTCACACACACACACACTCACACAACACACACACTCACACTCACACACACAGATACACAGGGACACAGACACATGGACACAGATACACACCACACACACACTCTCTCTCTCTCTCACACACACACACACATATACACATCAGACACACACATACACTCACACACACTCACACAACACACACACTCACACACACAGATACACAGGGACACAGACACATGGACACAGATACACACCACTCTCTCTCTCTCTCTCTCTCTCACACACACACACACACACACATACATACACACACACACACACACACGTGCGCACGCATACACAGTTCATGTAGAAAGTGAAAGGATCAACTCTGTAAGGAGATAAAGGAAATAAACAAGCACAGTAATGGGAACGTAAGGTGAGAACAGGGTCTGCAGGGGCAGATCTGAACTTGACAGGACTGTGGACGTGGGAGGCAGAGGGTGGGGAGGGTAGAAGCTGGACAGAAAGCTTTTGCTCAGTCACAGTTTCTATCCAGGGTACAGCAGTTTTATTTATGTATGTGTGTGCATGTGCGTGTGCGGGTGTGTGTACGTGTGTGTGTGTGTGTGTGTGTGTGTGTGTGTGTGTGTGTGGTTGTTCAGAAAGGTCATGTATTTTCCCTCATGAAGGAAATCCTTTTGAAATAACAGGAAAAACCTAATCAATCTCGTGCTCCATTTCTTCCTTCCTACTCTCCCTCCTGGTCTCTCCCTCTTCATCTTTGAGGGGCTAAGCACCTTGAGAACTCTCTTGGCTGTTCCAGAACATAGTGAGGGCTATCCCTTAAATATCAGACCACACTATCCTACATGGGGCACTGCAGCTAACCTGTGTCTACTTCTGCTCTCTTCCCCTTAGCCCCTCCTTGCCAGGGGAAGGGGGCAGTCAGAGCAGCAATCAGGAGGCAGAACTACCTATATGAGGAATGCTGGGCTGAGCTCCGAAGTCTTCTAATCCATTTCCGTGTCACTGCTGCTGTATCCCTTAGGAAAGGAAGATGCAGACATCCCTGTGACCACTTCTCTTCTAACTGAACGTCAGAACTCCGTTTTCTCTCTCCCAATCCACACCTGCCCTGCAAACAACGCAGATTCCATGTTAACGAGGTCGGACTGTCTCAAAAGTTATCTCAGTTAACACACTAAGGATAAAGTTAAGTGTGGAAGAGATTCCACTTTGGATTTTTCACCAAGTTTTTCTTGAAGGGCTACTTGTCTTAGTCCATCTTGCTGTAACACATCTGTAAACACAGATGGAGTGACTTATAAACAACAGACATGGTATCTTTTGTGCTGGGGAAATGGCTTAGTGGGTAAAACTGTTGTCACGCAAGTGTAAGGACCTGAGTTCAAATCCCAAGAGCCCATGTAAATGTGAGGCATGTTGCTTAAGCCTCTGTAGTCTCAGCATGGGGGGGAGGAGGGATGAGACATCTCATGTCTCGCACCCGAGCGAGGTTAGTGGTTGTTCTAAAATAACCTCCCAGAGGACCTCCCAGACAAAACAAGTCTAGAAAGGGAGGAAACAAGGCAGTTTCTGTCTTGATTCCTTTACTTCCTATAGCTTTCAAGGTCTCTTGTGATTTTCCAGCCGAGAACTACAGAATGCAGTGTTCCCCATGCTTATTTGATCAAAGAATCCCCATGGTTGGTTCATTGGAAGCCTCTCAGAGACTTCTGCCTGAAACGGCAACAGTAAAGCTTTTGGATTTTGTGCTGGCTAGTTTTATGTCAGCTTGACACAGGCTAGAATCCTCTGAGAGGAGAGGGTCTCGATGGAGAAGATACCTCTAGAAGATCAGAGGGCAAGCCTGTAGGGCATTTTCTTAATGACTCATGTGGGAGAGCCCAGCTCATTGTGGGTGGAGCCACCAGTGGGCTGGTGATTCTGGGTTCTGTGAGAAAGCAGGCTGAGCAAGTCACGAAGAGTAAGCGTAAGCAGCACCCCTCCGCGGCCTGTGCCATGCTCCTGCCCCCAGGTTCCTGCCCAGCTTGAGTGCTTGCCTTGGATTCCCTCAATGGACTGTGATAGTAAGCTAAATAAACCCTTTCTTCCTCAGCTTAGCTTGCTTTTGGCCATGGTGTTTTGTCAAAGCAATAGTAAATCTAAAGGACAGGTTTATCCTGACTTTACTCAGAGGGCACACACTGGGCAGTTTAAAGGAGGGAAAATACTCAACAATATAAGTGAAGTATGGAGAAGTGTTGTCAATTCTCCCATGTGACTGCAGAAAGTGGACAAGCCCTGAGAACCTCCGTGATCATTAACTTTAAAAGGGAGATCTTATATCAGGACAGAAGCCAAACCTTTTTATTTTTATTTTATCTTATTTTATCTATTTTATTTTGTGGCTGGAGGTTGAATCCAGGATCTTACATCCACTAGGCAATGGCTCTACCCCTGAGCCACACAACCGCAGCACTTAAAATCCAAACTACTTCAAAGAACTTTTTCAAAGATCTGGTACCGCTTTTTGAGGTTGACCAAGTTTTTGATTCCTAGAATCGACTTTTTCTTCTCTCTTTCTTACTTAAGAATAATAACCATGTGATTAAAAAAATCAAATAAGGGGTTGGGGATTTAGCTCAGTGGTAGAGCGCTTGCCTAGGAAGCGCAAGGCCCTGGGTTCGGTCCCCAGCTCTGGAAAAAAAAAAAAAGAACCAAAAAAAAATCAAATAAATTTGGTATAATCCTCTAGTTAGTCATTAAAAATATTCAGTGCTCTGAATAATCTATGTGTATGATTTTTTTAAAAAATATTTTAATTTTCGCACAGCACATGGGAGAAAACCAAGTTATATTATTATGTTCATTGGTCAAATTGCACAGTACCCATGTATGTCAAATAAATATTCAATAGAAAATACAATGGGAGATCTATTACTTAGGACTTATCTACATGGCCTTTCTAACTTAGATTACTTCTCCCTATTTTCTATTCACCAGCAAGCAGAAGGACCAGTTTAAGAGGACATATTTGAAATTTAGTTTACTGTTATAAACATTTTGAGTGGATAAAAGCAAACCAAGGGTTAAAAGTCCACACAAGCTGCACTTTTCTCCTGAACCGGGGAATATGGATGAAGAGATAGTTTAGGGCTTGATGTCTCTTCTACATACATTTTCAGCCCTGACCTGGGGCAAATCATGTCTCTACCCTGCACATGGACTCCTCATGCATTTTAAAGGTTGTGGTTAACCGATTCCTCAGGTGTCCCTTATTTGAGGGATGAGTTTATCTGGAACTGGATTATGGAGTCCCTGTGAATGAGCATTCTATTCTGTCTTTTGAGCTTTTCTTCATCCAAATATCCTTTCCTTTGGTAACTTTCCCAAGAATGTCACTAAGTGTTTCAATGCCCATTTGAAGACAGCCAGGGAGATGTGAAAGCAACATTTGGTGGCCACATTTCTGTCTTCAGACTCTCTTAGAACCACACAGCTGGGAGGCCTCCTACTGCAGAGTATGTTTCCCTCTGGGGAGGACTTCAGCTTAGTTCTCCTTGTACCCCAGCCTGGCCGAGCTGACTGCACGAGATCAGTGACCGATGGTTAAATTTGCGGTAAATCCGGCAGATGGCTACCATGTGATAGGTTCCTTACTGTCCGCTAACTCGCCAAGTTGTTCATTCATTAGAGAGCTGTTAAAGATGCCATGCCAGGTACAGGCGCTAGAAACCAACACGGGTAAATGTGATCCAGGTGGCCTCGTCCCTCTAGCAACCCAGGCCCCTGTCCCAAAGCCACAGCAGAAGATCTTGGTTTGAGATCTTGGTTTGTGAATGTCCCGAGAAGGGGTTTTGGGAAAAACTGCCCTGACCTGTGGACTATGGTCATCAGGAAGGCCCTTGCTTCACCCAAGTATTCTAACCATGGACTCACAGATGTCTGTCATTCTGCCACACGGATCGTGTTTCAGAGTCTCTGCTATGTTGTCTGATAACTATATCCCATGTCGGAGAATCCCAAGCTGTGTTGTGAAAGCCTGGACCTGAGGACAGAATTCTTTGACACAGCAGGATGGGGAGGGTTTCCAAATTCCACCCCTGGAGCAGAAAATCCCTATGTGATCTGGTTGAGAATCCTAAGACCACCTGCTAGAGGCAAATGGATGCTAGGGGCAGGGTGTCTGGCCAATCCAGGCAAGATTTAGTTCTGAGCTTTCAACCTGTGTATGAGAAAATGTTTCTGAACATTCTGTGTTTCCCACTTGGCTGTTGCTGGACATTTCGGTAATGGGGATAGAGATTGGGCAAACAGTTCTCAGAGGGGTGTACAAAGGTTTTCTTGGCCCCAGACTCTGGACTATTTTGCAACCAGTTCCTTGGGAATCTGTGTAATTTATTGAAGGTTGGCTCACAACCACTTACAGGTGGTCTACCGTGAAGCCTCCTGTGGTGCTGGGCTTAGCTTGGATCCCTCTAAGGGCAAAGACCGTTCAGGGTACCCTTGGTCTAGACTTTCAATGACTATTGCATGTGAAAACTCTCAGAACACTCCCACATCTTTCTGATGCTCCGCGCTGAGTCCCTGAGCTGAGGGTTCTTTGTGAATGCTGTGACTTTCCTTTACCAGTGCTGCTATGAGCTTTCCAAATTTGGTTCAACAATTACACACCTCTTGAGTACATCCTGGTACTGACTGGTACTGACTGCCCAGTTCAGTGAAAACAAATGCACTTGACTTTATAAATGGATGACCCTCTGGGAATATTTATGATGGGGTCTGCTTTGATTTGACCAGAAAGACATTATTTGCCTCCAACTCTCAATCAGTGATCATCCCAAGGCTTGAGGACTCTGTATTTCAGACAGAATGGAAATTACCTGTAATTTAACATCACGGGAGGTTGGTCTACAACAGCATGGGGTGTTGGTTATTATCTCACATGCACACATATATTCGTACTCTTGTAGATGGCGTCATTATCCTAATTTTATACTAATGAGCATATAGATGGTTTCAAACATTTAAATTATATCTTCTGTTTCAAACGAGGCCGTATTTTTTCTTTTGCCTCTATTGACTGGTTTCCAGGCTAACGTCTGTTTCTCTTGAACCAAGGCCACATATCCTGTTTCTGCTGCAAGCTAACAGCCTGTCAGGAGCGTGGAAATCTATATCTGGGGTTTGTGATTCCGCATGGAATCAGGATGGCGAGGGGGGGGCCCTGCTGGAGGAAATTCTACTCTGTGTCTCCTGCCTTAGTGTTTGATTCTTAGTGTTAACTCAGAGCAGCTGCAGGAGGCCAGGCTGTCCTGGAAGTGGCTGTCTCGGTCTTTCACATCCTGCAATTTCATATGCGCGTACATATGTTCCATGACACTTAGGGAATTTCTAGGAATATTTATGTTTTGTGGAATGCTCCCCATAACTCAGATTTCACGCGTAGTATTGTTTCATGCATAACTGGGGGTTGTCTTCTTTTTGTGCTGTCTTCTGTATTCACGCTTAAAAACACAGCCACATGCGAGCTTGACCCAGGGCAGAGTTCTAGCGAGTGTGAGAGCTGCACTGAATACTGTTTCTCTCTGTGGCTTATTAGTTGGGACAAACACATTGACCTTTTGGCCCTTTACTTTCTTCGCCTGAAAAACTGACAGGAAATACCCTTGCTTTGGTGTCTTCCAGTCAGAGGAATGTGGATAGCATACTCAGTGTCTGCTCCAATCAATGTACTGAGTCATACGATTACAGCAGTATTGCTATGTGGACTGGACGAAGCAACACCCAAAAGCATTACAGAAGCTCCTAACACAGGATGAGCCATTAGCATTAGAGCCATCATTGATACAGAGACTGAAAATGATTTATTTTATATCATGTGATGCATGTTTCGCCTGCATGTATGTATGTGCACCACATGTGTGTCTAGTGCCTGTGGCGGCCAGAAGAGGCTGTCAGATCCTCTGGGACTACAATTTCGGATGGTGGTAAGGCACCTTTTGTGTGCTTGGAATTGAACTCAGGTTCTCTGGAAGAATGGCTACTGCTCTTAACCTCTGAGCTATCCAGCCCCTACTATAGAGATATTGACTCCCCATTTCTGATGAGTGTCAGAGTTCAAATTAAACCAGAGCAGTGTTGCTGTAGCCCAAGCTTCCCTTTTGAGCCTCTTCCTATGTGTATGTTAGGTCTTCAGAGCATGTCTTTTATAATCAAAAGTGAAGACCTACAGAAGGTTAAAAACACTTCTTGTGATTATTCTTGTCTAGTTTGAAGGTTCTTTTTTTTTTTTTAATCTAAATTGTCTTACGAGATTGAAGTGTTCCTCATAATACAAACCAATTATTTACAGTGTTCAGTAAAGGATCCTCAGCGACCAGCTTACATATTGGTCTCTTTCAAAAGCATCAGCCTGCATTTGCCTCTAGATGACAGCATAACTGGAGTGAATCCTGGGCCAAGTCTCAGGACAGTATGGCACTTAAACAGCCCAAGGCCGATGGGAAGGGTGCTAGATTTTATTTCCGGCTTCCAGAGCCTACTTAAAGGAGCCCCATTCTCAGATTCCTGACATATTGCCCAAGATCCATTTTATCCTGTAGGCATAAATTTTTGCAGCCTATTTTTAATAAATGTTCAGCCTCTCCTCTTGTCTACCACCAGAGGTGGTGGAAGAGAAAAGCTATAGGATATGGGGGAAGCAGACCTGTTTAGCAATAGTTCTTTGTGAGTGAGCTCGATCTTCGTTGTCAGCAGTTCAATCCTGTAGCAAACACCAAATACTAACCAGCAGCTACAGTCCAGTCCTCTAGGCAGGCAGATCCCACACATGAACCAGCAGCTGCAGTTCAATCCTGTAGGAACCGCAAAGCTCACCAACTGGCCTGAGGTGAGTCTGTGGAAGTGGCAAGAAGTTGCAGGAACCTCACGAGCAGCTCTTTAGTGAGTTTCTCTCAGTGGCGGTGTTACCACAAGCAGAGCTCAACAAAGCTATGTAAGGTGAACCAATACATGTATGCCATTAGTGAAGAATAACCAGGAGGAGCAAACCAAATCAATGCTTCTTTCTCACTGTCTGTGGGGTCATATTTATACTCCTTCAACATGTGTCTGATATAGCATCATGTGTTCTTTTACCTGTGTCTGCTTCAGGAAAACATTCTCTCACATGTCTGCTTTAGCAAGACATCCTTTTGCCTGTGTGCCCCAGCAAACCATCATTTGACATGACTGACTTTCCAAAGAACCTAGAAGTTTCCATTTCATTACCCTTTCCATTTATTTGGACCTAGGACCCTGTTCTGTCTACTTTATTTTTCCTCTCTAACTCACTATGCCCTGTTTTACTTTATTGGTTTTTAGTTCTAACCCATCTCCCCTTCTCCTGGTTCTATAGCCCAGGAACCAACTAGTCAGGTATCCCAGGAATCAAATGAGTAAGATGCTGTCCCTTGAGAGGGGAGGAAGGGAGAGAAGTTGAAGTGGAAAAGGAGAAACGTCTGGATCCAGAAGAAGAGGCATTAAAGCCTTGGGAGTGATGCTGGGAGCGTTCAAATAATAACAAATTTAGTCTCTGTCACACAAGCATTTTTACAAAGAGCACAAGGATTTGATGCAAATATGAAAGTTCTTGCATTACTTAGCAGGGGTCAAACTGTCCAAAAGAGGCCACCCGTCCACAGATCTCAAGCCACTGGCAATGGAGTGTGTTATGTGTTCAAAGAAAGCCCAAACAATACGTTTAGAATCTTCTAGAATTGCCCTCAGACAGTTAGAAGGACAAAGCCTATGTGTTCCATCGTAGGATGATGGCTGGTTTGCCTGGGACCTGTGCTTCCTTTTTGCAGAATTCTCTTCTGCATGTGGCTAAAGAGGCAGCTGACAGAAAGAGGCATTGCAGGGGATAATGCAACCTGGGTTTGATGAGTGCTAGACACAGAGAGCCATATTTTCCACATCAGAGATGAGACTGACGAAGACCATTGTCATGCTGAAACCTGCCCTGTGCACCCCGAGGCTTGGCACTGTCAGGGTTCATATGACTGCTTGCTTCGCCACTCTTTCTTGCATGCCGCATGTTTTGGGAAACTTAGCTTACTTTATTGTCTGTGGAGTTTTTGACTGTGTTGCTCTTTCCTTTAAAAGGTCCCTGTCTTGGTACTGAACCCCTTGACAGTGGAATGTAACATTTCCCACATTGCGTATGCACATCTGTGTGAACATGTGTATATACACTCGGGCACAGGCATGGAGTTTTAATCTGTTTTCTAAACAAACAAGAATGAGGTCATGCTCGCTCTTTGATCTGGAGTTTGTCACTTCCACTTTGCAGTCTGTCATGAAGGTACGTGTTGGAGCATGGAAATAGATGGCGACCTCTGTAGCAGCTCTTAGATTGCAGTGCACTGGGATAGCAGCGTGGACTCAGTAATTCCTTTATCGTCAGACGCGGAGGCGAGGAGGCTCCCAGTGTTTTCACCCAATCCACAATAGTGCAGTGAATGTTGGGTGTATAAACATAGCATTTTTATACATGTACTATTTGGTTTCTAAGATTTCTGCATCAGAGCATATGTTTTTTGAGTTTTAACTGCTGTTCTCACATATGTGTATTCCAAAAACAAAAACAAACACAAAAGCGCACAAGGTGGGAGCCCTGATCAAATTTAGCTGCCAACCCCTTTCGCTCTTTGGACAAGTTACTTTTTTGAGGTGCCTTCTCAACTCCAATGTCACCCGAATCTTACCCCTTACGAATACATGCTGCCCAGTTCAGAGGCTTCTTTAGGGCTGTTCCAGACCAACACAGAGTCTCCTGTTCAAAAGATTGCTGAGAGCAGAGCTAATTTAAGCTCCTCCCCAATGTTGCTTTGATTAGTAAACAGATCCATTAACCTCCCTGGAAGGTTCTTTTGAGACATTCAAGCTGTGAATTTTTCTTTCAGAGAGGTTTCAGAGCTGAGAACTGCTGCTGAGCAAAGTCCCATTTCGGCCAGATTGTGTTTATTTTGCCCCATTCAAATCAGCCTGATGGCTGTGTGTTTATGCATTCTCTTAAGTGCTCTGCAGCGCTTGGATGGGGCACGTTTGACCTGTTGGCCAGTGACCAGATTTGGTTTTAATCAAGTTCCAAGTCAGAAGGAACATCCTTCACGTGGTAGTGATCTTTCAGCTGAAGGCCGTGTTTTCCTTACTGATCCCTGTCAAAATCAGATCCATAAGTAAAATGAAGTGTCTGGGAAAGATGCTGGGTTGGTTTACTTCAAACTTCTGCTTTTTGAGGAATCAAGGCCCAAAGAAGGGAGACATAGGGGGTGGAGGTGTTTCATTTGTGTACTTAGCAGGGCAAGGCTGCAGAGTGGCCAGACCCTCAATAGGCTGTCCTCATCCTTTGAGTCTAGGAGTCAAGACCTAGTGGATGCTTGAAACCACAGATATACGGAACCCTGAATAGACTGTTTTCTGTACCCACACACACCTATGGTGACGTTTAGCTTATAAATTCGGCACAGTAAGATGTGGACAATACAATGCAATAACAAAAGCAACCATTAACCACTCAAGCACTTGGGGGTCATTATTAAATAAGTATCAGACACTTGCTCTGAGGTACTGGCAGCAGTCAGGCTGAAGCCAACAGGGCTATATAGTACTGATAGGTGGGTAGTGTATACAGTAGTGATAGGTGGGTAGTGTATACAGTAGTGATGAGTGGGTAGTGTATACAGTAGTGATCAGTGGGTAGTGTATGCAGTAGTGATGAGTGGGTAGAGTATACAGTAGTGATGAGTGGGTAGAGTATACAGTAGTGATGAGTGGGTAGTGTATACAGTAGTGATGAGTGGGTAGTGTATACAGTAGTGATGAGTGGGTAGTGTATACAGTAGTGATGAGTGGGTAGTGTATACAGTAGTGATGAGTGGGTAGAGTATACAGTAGTGATCAGTGGGTAGTGTAAACAGTAGCGATGAGTGGGTAGTGTATACAGTAGCGATCAGTGGGTAGTGTATACAGTAGTGATCAGTGGGTAGTGTATACAGTAGTGATCAGTGGGTAGTATATACAGTAGGGATGAGTGAGTAGTGTATACAGTAGTGATCAGTGGGTAGTGTATACAGTAGTGATGAGTAGGTAGTGTATACAGTAGTGATGAGTGGGTAGTGTATACAGTAGGGATAAGTGGGTAGTGTATACAGTAGTGATCAGTGGGTAGTGTATACAGTAGTGATCAGTGGGTAGTGTATACAGTAATGATGAGTGGGTAGTGTATACAGTAGTGATGAGTGGGTAGTATATACAGTAGTGATGAGTGGGTAGTGTATACAGTAGTGATGAGTGGGTAGTGTATACAGTAGTGATGAGTGGGTAGTGTATACAGTAGTGATGAGTGGGTAGTGTATACAGTAGTGATCAGTGGGTAGTGTAAACAGTAGTGATCAGTGGGTAGTGTAAACAGTAGTGATCAGTGGGTAGTGTATACAGTAGTGATGAGTGGGTAGTGTATACAGTAGGGATAAGTGGGTAGTGTATACAGTAGTGATCAGTGGGTAGTGTATACAGTAGTGATGAGTGGGTAGTGTATACAGTAGTGATGAGTGGGTAGTGTATACAGTAGTGATGAGTGGGTAGTGTATACAGTAGTGATGAGTGGGTAGTGTATACAGTAGTGATGAGTGGGTAGTGTATACAGTAGTGATGAGTGGATAGTGTAAACAGTAGTGATCAGTGGGTAGTATATACAGTAGGGATGAGTGAGTAGTGTATACAGTAGTGATCAGTGGGTAGTGTATACAGTAGTGATGAGTGGGTAGAGTATACAGTAGGGATAAGTGGGTAGTGTATACAGTAGTGATGAGTGGGTAGTGTATACAGTAGGGATAAGTGGGTAGTGTATACAGTAGTGATGAGTGGGTAGTGTATACAGTAATGATGAGTGGGTAGAGTATACAGTAGTGATCAGTGGGTAGTGTATACAGTAATGATGAGTGGGTAGTGTATACAGTAGTGATGAGTGGGTAGTGTATACAGTAGTGATGAGTGGGTAGTGTATACAGTAATGATGAGTGGGTAGTGTATACAGTAGTGATCAGTGGGTAGTGTATACAGTAGTGATCAGTGGGTAGTGTATACAGTAGTGATCAGTGGGTAGTGTATACAGTAGTGATGAGTGGGTAGTGTATACAGTAGTGATGAGTGGGTAGTGTATACAGTAGTGATGAGTGGGTAGTGTAAACAGTAGTGATGAGTGGGTAGTGTAAACAGTAGTGATGAGTGGGTAGTGTATACAGTAGTGATGAGTGGGTAGTGTATACAGTAGTGATCAGTGGGTAGTGTATACAGTAGTGATCAGTGGGTAGTGTATACATTATTGATCAGTGGGTAGTGTATACAGTAGGGATAAGTGGGTAGTGTATACAGTAGTGATCAGTGGGTAGTGTAAACAGTAGTGATGAGTGGGTAGTGTATACAGTAGTGATCAGTGGATAGTGTAAACAGTAGTGATGAGTGGGTAGTGTATACAGTAGTGATGAGTGGGTAGTGTATACAGTAGTGATGAGTGGGTAGTGTATACAGTAGGGATAAGTGGGTAGTGTATACAGTAGTGATCAGTGGGTAGTGTATACAGTAGTGATCAGTGGGTAGTGCATACAGTAGTGATCAGTGGGTAGTGTATACAGTAGTGATCAGTGGGTAGTGTATACAGTAATGATCAGTGGGTAGTGTATACAGTAGTGATGAGTGGGTAGTGTATACAGTAGTGATGAGTGGGCAGTGTATACAGTAATGATGAGTGGGTAGTGTATACAGTAGTGATCAGTGGGTAGTGTATACAGTAGTGATGAGTGGGTAGTGTATACAGTAGTGATCAGTGGGTAGTGTATACAGTAGTGATCAGTGGGTAGTGTAAACAGTAGTGATGAGTGGGTAGTGTATACAGTAGGGATGAGTGGGTAGTGTATACAGTAGTGATGTGTGGGTAGTGTATACAGTAGTGATCAGTGGGTAGTGTATACAGTAGTGATGAGTGGGTAGTGTATACAGTAGTGATGAGTGGGTAGTGTATACAGTAGTGATGAGTGGGTAGTGTATACAGTAGTGATGAGTGGGTAGTGTATACAGTAGTGATCAGTGGGTAGTGTATACAGTAGTGATGAGTGGGTAGTGTATACAGTAGTGATGAGTGGGTAGTGTATACAGTAGTGGTCAGTGGGTAGTGTATACAGTAGTGATGAGTGGGTAGTGTATACAGTAGTGGTCAGTGGGTAGTGTATACAGTAGTGATGAGTGGGTAGTGTATACAGTAGTGATGAGTGGGTAGTGTATACAGTAATGATGAGTGGGTAGTGTATACAGTAGTGATGAGTGGGTAGTGTATACAGTAGTGATCAGTGGGTAGTGTAAACAGTAGTGATGTGTGGGTAGTGTATACAGTAGTGATGAGTGGGTAGTGTATACAGTAGTGATGAGTAGGTAGTGTATACAGTAGTGATGAGTGGGTAGTGTATACAGTAGGGATAAGTGGGTAGTGTATACAGTAGGGATAAGTGGGTAGTGTATACAGTAGTGATGAGTGGGTAGTGTATACAGTAGTGATCAGTGGGTAGTGTATACAGTAGGGATCAGTGGGTAGTGTATACAGTAGGGATAAGTGGGTAGTGTATACAGTAGTGATGAGTGGGTAGTGTATACAGTAGTGATGAGTGGGTAGTGTATACAGTAGTGATCAGTGGGTAGTGTATACAGTAGTGATGAGTAGGTAGTGTATACAGTAGTGATGAGTGGGTAGTGTATACAGTAGTGATGAGTGGGTAGTGTATACAGTAATGATGAGTGGGTAGTGTATACAGTAGTGATGAGTGGGTAGTGTATACAGTAGTGATGTGTGGGTAGTGTATACAGTAGTGGTCAGTGGGTAGTGTATACAGTAATGATCAGTGGGTAGTGTATACAGTAGTGATGAGTGGGTAGTGTATACAGTAGTGATGAGTGGGTAGTGTATACAGTAGGGATCAGTGGGTAGTGTATACAATAGTGGTCAGTGGGTAGTGTATACAGTAATGATCAGTGGGTAGTGTATACAGTAGTGATGAGTGGGTAGTGTATACAGTAGGGATGAGTGGGTAGTGTATACAGTAGTGATCAGTGGGTAGTGTATACAGTAGGGATAAGTGGGTAGTGTATACAGTAGTGATCAGTGGGTAGTGTATACAGTAGGGATAAGTGGGTAGTGTATACAGTAGTGATGAGTGGGTAGTGTAAACAGTAGTGATCAATGGGTAGTGTATACAGTAGTGGTCAGTGGGTAGTGTATACAGTAGTGATGAGTGGGTAGTGTATACAGTAGTGATGAGTGGGTAGTGTATACAGTAGTGATCAGTGGGTAGTGTATACAGTAATGATGAGTGGGTAGTGTATACAGTAGTGATGAGTGGGTACTGTATACAGTAGGGATCAGTGGGTAGTGTATACAGTGTGGATGCACTAGACAAAAGAGATGCCTCGCATTCTGGGTGGGGCATAAGTGGAACAGTCCGAGATTCCACGTTATTTGAAGTGTCATACAATTTTAAAACATCTCAATTTCTTCCTGAATTTTCTGCATCACATTTGTGGGCTGAAGTTGACATTGGGTAAATAAAACTGTGAGTCAGGGGTGGGGGCAACCATATACTCCACAGGATTGCCTGAGATCCTTAAGGAAACATTCCTCGGATAGCTCGGCTGTCTAAAAAGCACATCTGAAACCTACTTAAGCTAATATAGGAAAGATTTAGGATTTTGCATGAATAGGTTACTTCCAGGCCCAAGATATGACAGCCAGTAAATAATCCTTGTTTGCAGACTAAGCCAAAAGTCGTGAAGTCTGGCATTAGAATTTATATCTCCCTGACCAGGTGACTATAAATTACCAGTGAATTCTTTTAGTATTTACACTTAAGGTGCCAGAAGGTGGTATTAATATGGTCTTAAAAACAAACCAGAACTGACTGAAAATGTCTTCTGCTGGTTGTGCTGGCACACTGCAGCCATCTTCGCACCCGTAAAGCTTAGGCAGGAAGGTCATGAGAATGATGCCATCTTGTACTACACATCTCAAAAGAGAAGAGAAGAGAAGAGGAGAAACAAGAAATGGCCTTTGTCTCGTCACTGCCCTCAGTAACTTGGATCTCAGGTGGAAGAGGAGGTTGGTCACCATCCCGTTGAGTCCTGTTCTGCTTCTGGCCTCTGCACAGACAGTTCTTCTCCTTGCACAGCTCCTCTCAAAGCTGCTCTGTGGCAGCGCTCAGGCCATCTCATTGAACTCACTTGACCACTCTCCCTATCAGACAGCCTCTTCGTGCCACTTTTTATCTGTCTCCTGAAAATTCTAAAATCATTTTAATGCCTTCTGATGTCACTCACACACATGAAGTTCTTTGACCATATCTGCAGACCTGGGCAACCATTGCCACAGTTTGAGACATCGTGATTTGCAAAGACATCTGTTCCCTTTGGCTGCCACTACCTTGCTACTGCCCAAGACCTCTGTCCTCAGTACCCATGAATCTACTCCTTTTCTAGTTTTCCCCCTGATTGAAGTATTTCATATGAATGGACTCTAGTAATATGAGGACTTTTGTGTCTGTCTTCTTTAATGCTCACCATATCATGGTGTGCATCAGTATTTGCTGGTGTTCCATTTTGAGTATGCGTGTGTGTGTGTATGTTTATGCATGTGTGTGCATGTGTGTGTGCATGTGTATGTGTAGGCATATGTGTGCATGTGTGTGTATGCATGTGTGTGTATGCATGTGTGTGCATGCATGTGTGTGATGTGTGTGCATGCATGTGTGTGCATACATGTGTGTGTGTGCATGTGTGTGCACACACACATGCCACATTTGGCTCTCCACCGATGGACGTTTGGGAGGATGTGAACAACAGTGGCAAGTTTGTGCATAGAAATATGTTTTCTTTTCTCTTGATTGATTCCTGAGTGGAATCACTGGGTCCCCTGTAAATTTTGTGGCTTGTATAATGTCCCTTCCATTGGATTATAAATTTCGTAAGGGCAAAAACCACATCTGACTCGTACTGTCGTAGTTTCTGTGCCTACAATTGTGTCTCACAGACAGTAGTTTCTCAGTACTTGATTACTTGGCTGTTTAGCTAATAGATATTGCATATGCAAGGCATCAGACACATGTTGATAGTCTATCTCTGGCAGGACATGTAATATTACACGAGTCCAGTACCAGCACCTATAAATGTTTTGAAGGCTTTAAGCCTGCCAACTTCATCCTAAGTGACTTACTTCCCTTACAGCAAGACTCTAGCTTTGAGCATAATGATTAGTCCAGGTTAGATGCCTAGACCTTATAGTATCTTTTAAGACAGAGAAACAAAACAAAACAAAGCAAAAACAACCCTTGATCCAAACAGAAGTTGAACCTGTCAAGAGACTTATTTTTAATTACCTTGACATTAGTAATCTTTGTTATGGGTCTGTTGCTGTGATGAAACACCATGGCCAAGACAACTCATAGAAGGAAACATTCAGTTGGAGGCTTGCTAACGAGAGGGTGAGATGATCATCATGGTGGGGATTGTGGTGGCAGGCAAGCAGGCATGGTGCTGGGAGCTCACACCTGTGTTGTAGGAAGAGAGAGCGGGGAAGGGAAAGAGTGAGTGAGTGAAGGAGGGAGAGAAAGAGAGAAAGAGAGAGAATTGGGAATGGCCTGGGCTTTTGAAATCTGAAAGCCCACCCTCCAGTGACACGTCTCCTCCAGCTCTACCACATCTCTCAGTTCTTCCTAAATAGCGCACCAACTGGGAACCAAGCATTTGAATATGAGCCTATGGGAGCCATTCTCATTCCAACCACTACACTGACTATCCAAAAGACTATACATGGACTGACCCAGGGCTCCAACTGCATATGTAGCAGAGAATAGCCTTGTTGGGGCATCAGGGGAAGGGGAAGCCCTTGGTTCTGCCAAGGTTGGACCCCCAGTGCAGGGGAATATGGGGGGCAATAAGGGAGATGTATTGAGGGAATACCTATATGGGGGAGGGGGAGGGGAGGGAATGGGGGCTTATGGACAGGAAACCGGGAAGGGGAATAACCTTTGAAATGTAAGTAAAGAAACATATCTAATTAAAAAAATTAAAAAAAAAAAAGAACTAGGGAGGGAAAGACAAAGCTTTTAAAAGGTCACGAGGCATAGGATGGCATGCTGGAGTGATGAATGAAGCTATTGAGAAAGTAGAACCTGGAGGGTCAAAACCATCCACATCTGTAAAGGAAGACACCAAGCCAATGGGAAGGACTCTCTGGATTGAGGTAGTGACAAGCCAGCAAAGACCTGCCTATACTCCTGCGATCTTGAACAGCATAAAATGTTCTTCCTGAGGTTTGGTTGTTCACATTCCCTAGGTGTCTGTGACAGTATGTTTTTATGACTGAATTGTCATTGTCCTGGTCCTTTGCTGTGTTCCTGAGAACCATGTCCTCCACCCAGTCCATCTTACCATATAAGGTCACTGCAGCTGAGACCTCATTCCCTGCATCTAGAAAAGTTGCTTTAAACACTTTTATTATTAACCATAATTTGTAGAAATCAGGGCTCGAGATAATGTCATAAAAGAAAGAGGTCCTGGAATTCCAGTCCAGGCTTTCCTGATTTCAAGGTGTTTGCCCTGTACCATGCACCCAGATATTCCAGTTCCAGTAGGAACACACGTGTCAGCTAAGGGAGATAGCTTGGAACTATATACACATTCAATTGTATCAGTGAATTGTTTTACAAAAAGTACGGAAACTGTTTGCATTTACGTAACGCCAGCTCCTAATTTATTACTGACAGAAGCAAGATCTGCATTGCAAATGAAGCATTTATGGCATACACCAACCTCATTATCCCCGTGGGCTCCCCCTGCTTTGAAATTAAAGTCAAACCAGACATAACACACTGTCCTCTGTGACTTGCAAATTAAAATTCCTCTTCGGCAAGGGTTGAATTTTTTCTGTTTTTTTTTTTTTTTTTTACCAATTTTCTCCTCTGTTTCATTTCCTCTGGGTTTGTCCTGAAGGAAGAGGCTCTGATAAAGGACATTGTTAGTGGAGAAAAGGAAGACAAATAACTTCCATGTCATGATATGCCTTAAAGAGAAAGCGTTTCGGGCTGGAGAGATGGCTCAGTGGTTAAGAGCACTGACTGCTCTTCTAGAGGTCATGAGTTCAATTCCCAGCAACCACATGGTGGCTCACAACCATCTGTAATGAGATCTGGTGCCCTCTTCTGGCCTGCAGTCACATATGCAGGCAGAATGCTGTACATAAAATAAATAAATAAACCTTAAAAAAAAAAAAAAAAGAGAAAGCGTTTCACAGCCAGGCTCAGGGACTTCAGTGCAGGGGCAACAGTCCACAAAGTCGCTGAGTGTCGTTCCGAATGTGCTGCTCTTAACACATATTTCTTCAGCACGCAATTTCTAAAGGATGGTGTTGCTTATTTCTAAAGGATGGGTTATTCTATGTGAGAGATCTCCAGTCATCTCAACACTAGAGATAATTTTTTAAAGAAACACACAAACATACATTATATGTACACATACATGCTATATAACATACTAAAATTATTTTATAGAAAATCTATTTTTTTTCAAGATCCAAAAAGAGCAAAACCTGATAGCCTTGAAAATTTGCTTCTGAATTGGGTCACTAATGTTTACAAACTTGGGAATTTCACATGAAAGTTCCGCCTGGCATGGCATTGAAAAACCTTAGTGCTAATGCTTCTGGGCATTCAGTTTCCCATAACTCAGTAATACTTGTCTGAGCCCTTCAGATATTGAAAGAATAAAAAAGAGAGTGCTACAAATAATTTTTCAGGAAAAAAAATACAAAAACTTAGATGAGCTGGGTCAACACCTTGAAAATTACAAGTTACCAACACCAACCCAAGGTGAGATAGACAACGGGGACAGTTCTATTGCTATAAGAACATCTTGAATGAGGAAGATCCGGCATTGAGGGTGGAGCCCCATGTTGGTGTGCTGGGCTAGCATGTATGGAGATTGAGGATAGAACCCCATGTGAGTGTCCCGGGCTAGCATGTATGAGGGTTGAAGACAGACCATGTTAACGTGCTGAGTTAGCATGAAGATTGAGGATGAATTTCGTGTTAGTGTCCTGGCTTTGCACGTATGAATATTGAGGAAGAGTTTCATGGTGGTGAGCTGGGTTTGCTTGTATGAGGGAGTCCCTGTATTTGACCCTCAGCATCATTAAAAAGAATCACAGAAAAATCAAGAACAAGAAGGAGAAAAAGGGAGAGAAAGAAGGAAGAGGAAGGATAAAAAAGAAGATCACCCTTCAAGGTGGAGGGAAGAGGAGGGAAAGGGAGACTGTTGGAAAAATCATGGTTTTCGATGGGTAGAAAACACAATGTTTTCAGGATAATGGAAGGGTTAACGCAGCTGTTTAAGTAAAAGTTGTACGGATGACTTGTCACAGACATGTCACCAGAGAGGATACATGGGTCCCAAAAAGGCGCACAGAAAGATATGCAACAAGAGTGAAACTGCTCTAGAACAATCAGAATAGCAAAATAAAAATTAGTGCTGACACCAAGCCAAGTACGGATGAATCTACACATCATGGGGACTTTGACACAGCGCGACATTTGTGGAAGTGCAAATAGGATAGAAAGAAAGGCGCTCTGGGAAATAGTTGCCAAATGCTTATGAAGTTAAGCAGATGCTTACCATATGACCCTGTAATCCCACTCTGTGTATCTAACAGGAGAATTAAACCTTATATTCGCATAAAGCGTGTATACAAATATTTATAACACATCCCGTTAGTAATAATTCCAAGCAGGAAAGAACCAAAACCCATCTAACAGATGAAGAAGTAAACAGATATATGCGTACAATGCTCTACAATAGAACTGAACTAACAGTCTGCCCAAGTTGGATGAATTTTGCCCAGCAAAAAGGGCCTGACTCACACCCCGTATGAGTTCATTTGACAAAACATAAGGACATATAGAATTACTGGGTGTGGTGAGCTGTGAGTTCACAAAGGCTTCCCTTGCGGGGCAGCAATGATCTGTACCCTGATTGTGCTGCTGGGTGTGTGAATCTGCTCATATCCAAAGTTGAGAAAAACAGGGCATGCCAAAAAGGGCAATTTCACGGTAGGTAATTTGAGAAAAAAACAAGTCGGGTGGTGGCGCATGCCTTTAATCCTAGCACTTGGGAGGCAGAGGCAGGTGAGTCTCTGAGTTCGAGGTCAGCTTGATCCAGGATGGCCAGGGAAAGGAAACCCTGTCTCAAAAAACTTGAAAGAAGAAAAGGAAGGAAGGAAGGAAGGAAGGAAGGAAGGAAGGAAGGAAGGAAAAAAAGGAAGGAAGGGAGAAAGGCAAACACAAATATGGGGCTAGCAAAATGGCTTAGTAGAAAAAAGTGCAGGTTGGGGATTTGGCTCAGTGGTAGAGCGCTTGCCTAGCAAGTACAAGGCCCTGGGTTCTATCCCCAGCTCCGAAAAAAATAAAATAAAATGAGAACAGTGCTTGTTGTCAAACCAGTAGACCTGAGATCTGAGTTGTAGCCCTAAAACCCACATGGTAGAAGGAGAGAACTGATACCCATGATGCCCTTGAAGTGCTCACTCTCTCTCTTTAGATAGATATCTAGATATATAATGTGTGTGTATGTGTGTGTATATAAAATATATTAAAAATTGAAATATACTTAAAATCTTTGCTTGTAATGCTAGTGCGCAGTCCAGGCTGGTGTCCCTCGCATCTCTGGGCACACACCAGGGAAGGCCATCTTTAACAGCAGAGTTTCAGAAAATTCCTTAAAGCTGAACTTATTCTGGAGGATCCCCGTCCATAGCGAGAAACCCGCAGCAAGAGGCAGGCAGTTGTTTCAAAGCAAGAGCGGCAGAGAATCTGAAAGTGCAGCATGCTGCCAAGTTCAACAGAAAACACAAATATTTGTATAGCTTTGTAACAAAAGAAAAATATGGGTTTTGGCAGAAAGGCCATAATGGTACTTGTGGCTTTAAAATAACCAAGCCTCGCTCCCATTATGTGGAAATCACATGCAGATGTACTGTATGTCAGAGACCATGGTGCTGTCCCGGGGAGACAAACCCAGACTGACAAGCAGGACAACCCGTTTCCTTGTGAAGATACGGCAAGGCCCAAGAGCTTCTTGGCATTGACTCTCTTACAGCAGGGTTGTGTGCACTGCTTACAAGAGCTGATGGGATCCCTTGCTATGTGTGTTTGTGACTGTTTCAATTTCCAGACGCGGAGATAGAATCTTAGGTTTTTAGTTTGGGGATGGTGTGTTTGAGGATCAAAGGCAGACGTCCTGGGCAATTTAGCGTAACTATGGCTGTGGCACTGAGGGGACAGTTGTTTCCAGCCCCCCTACCCACCATCCAAATGTAAGGTCTTAGTATCCACTCTACTTCCCAACGGGAGCTGTTTAACACCAATTATCCCTTGCAGTGGATTGGATTAAATGCTTAGATATTCATAAATATGGAGTCAGGAAGAAGAGGTCAGGTAGGGTTCTTTGGAAGCAAATTAAGATAAATTTTAGGTGAATTTAAAAGGTTGTGACAAAAGGATAGAGTCATCATCAATAGAACAAGCTGTAAAACGGTCATAATAATAGGATCCTAGGTAGTCGCCTTCCAGACCAGGGAAGAGAGATTATACATTGTCCCACCTTCACCTCAGTTGAGATGCAGCATCTTCTGAGAGAAGGGTCACATGCCCACTGTTTTGTTCCCATGGAAAAGGAGAGATTGTCTTGAGTAATAGTGGTCAAACAAAGTTCTACAGAAGTAGCATGGGTGTGTTTGTTTCTCAGGCAGAAACTGGGATTGGTCAGGGAAAAACAACCGGTTCCAGATAGCACCATGGGGTTGACACCTTCCTGTGGAGTGTTTGGATAGGTCTGGATTGTGAGCAGGAAGGTCTGATGAGAACTTTGGGTGTTATGGGAGAAAAAACATTGGCCTAGGAAATGTATGTGGATGGATGAGAACCACCCCCCCTTTCTGGAAGCTGAGAAGATTTCAAGAGAATTTGCTCTTTTCCTGTCCTTTTGCTTTTCTTACTAGAAGATAGGAAGGTCTTAAGACCTTTGCTCTGCTTTGGATACAGCTTGTGTATGCAACCCAATGTTTTATGTCTTAGAAGCTTGGTCCCCAGTGTGGCAGGATTGATGTGGTCTGGCCTTTAAGAGCTGAAGCCTGGGCGTGATTAACCCACAAGGTCACCCTTCTCATAGGAATTACCCATACACAGCCAGTCACTGTAGGGAGCACACCATTTCCCCAGAACCTCTCTTCTGTATGTTCTGCCACATCTGCACAAATATTTGATCATTTATCCCAGAATGTACATCAATCAGATCAATTCAGAGTCTTGACTGACTAAAAGATAGATGACCACAAAGGTGAAGATAGGTTAAATGAGAACCTAATTTATGCTTGATTACATTCAAGCAACTCCCTGTGAGAATTCCCACGCCCTTGCGTTGTATCTGCGACCTCTTTCTTTATTAGATCCAATTCTAGGACAGAATTGAGCCAGGAAATTGTCGTCCCTAACTTCTAACAGCACAGCTAAGGCATTCTTAGATATAAAGAACTCTTTGTAGTATCATGGTCCTGTGTCCCTACTTCTGTGTTCAGTTTAAAATGAAATTGTCCCTTGTCCAATGCTTAATTGGTTCTGTCTGTACTGACATGTCTACATTGGTGTGAGCCTGTGCTTTTATGTAAGTCTGTATGGGTCGGTGTGTCTGCATGTCTCTATGGCTGTGTGTCTGTGGACGTCATGTGTGCGTTCCACAGAGAAACAAAGCATGGGTAGGAGGAAAGCTCTCCTATGAAGGCCAAGGCCTAGAAATACCTGTGCCTGCTTTACCTTTTACTTTCATGGTGTGTGGGAGGAGGCCTGTGTACTCTTTGGCTTCGTGAAATGTTGACATTTGAGAGAACAGACGTGTTTATTCTTCATAGTCAAAAGCAGACAACTGTGGAGGGACACGTTCTGCCCACTTGGTCTTGTGAGTCCCTCGGTAGTAGGCAGTGGGAGGAAATTTCCATCTTCCCTGCTGAGCCATCCCCACAGCTCCTGATCAGCATTCTTCCATTCCTTTGCTTCATAAATTAGAAGGGAGAATGCCACTGTGATACTTGACCATATAAGGGGGAAGAGGCCCAGCTATGATTCAGTTCTGCCCTTGTGTCAGAACTGTACATACACTGGAGGCCTTTTAAGGAAGTGTGGTGCGTGCAGGGAAACCATCCCAATAGCAGTCTATTCTCTGCTACTGCGGGGTTGGTGCCTGTAGGCTCTGTGTGACTCTGAAGTATAAATCACAGGGACCTGTTGGCATCAAGCTTTGGGAGGACAATTTAGAGCTCATGTTCTCTGCTGAATGCAGTCAGCACCTTACTTTCTATTGGTGGCTCAACTCAGACTTGAAGTTCTGGCTTTTAGGGAAAACTTCACCAGTGCCATATCCTGACCTTCACTGGGGTACTCCCCTGTCTGTTGAGCATGATTATGATGGCTGCAATGACGCGTTCCCTCCTTCTTACTTTCTTCAATCTTCTAATTAGTTGAGTCTGTGTTGTTGTAGTCATTTCTGGAGAAGAATGGAGTTAGATGTAGATAGATAGATAGATAGATAGATAGATAGATAGATAGATAGATAGATAGATAGATAGATGGGTAGATAGATAGATGGGTAGATAGATAGATGGGTAGATAGATAGATGGGTAGATAGATGGGTAGATAGATGAATGGATAGATAGATAGATAGATAGATAGATAGATAGATAGATAGATAGATAGATGGGTAGATAGATAGATGGGTAGATAAATAGATGGGTAGATAGATAGATGGGTAGATACATGAATGGATGGATAGATAGATAGATAGATAGATAGATAGATAGATAGATAGATAGATAGATGAGCAGATGGATGGATAGGTAGATAGATAGATAGATAGATAGATAGATAGATAGATAGATAGATAGACAGACAGACAGACAGATAGATGATTGTTAGGTAGATAGGTAGGTAGGTAGGTGGATGGATGAATGGATAGATGGATAGATGGATGGATAGAATTGTTTTGAGTCATAGACATATCCCTTAGTGACCCCAAGATCTTAGGTAAATCATGTAACTCTCAGAGCCTCAATGTTCTCAACTAAAAATAGAGAGAATGAATGTGATAAAATGCATTCAGCGAGTTTAGCTGGAAACATAATGAAAGCTTGATGAATGGTAGCTGTCATTGTTACCGAGCCTTTACTTGTTGTCCCAGCCAGATGAGAGCTACAGATTTGGTGTCTGTAAGTGGTGTTTTATTTCCTGCAACCCTGCTGTTCTGATGTAGTACAATTTTGACAGAGTGATTTTCTTTAAAGAACAAACATATTCAGAAACAGTCTTAGACTCCCTGTGTCTTGACAAGGCTTTGCATTAAAAAAAAAAAAGGGTGAGGGCTTGCCCACAGCTCTGTATCTGGTCACCCTTCAATTTATGAAGTGGGACAAGCTATCTAATCTCCTGGTACCTTAGTGTTGTAGCCTGTGATCTGCTGGTGAGAGTTGTTTAAATCCAGGCATGCTGGTTGCCAGGGGCAGAAACAAATCACATCAGAACAAAGGCAAAAGGAGAAGATTCACTGCAAAACTATAGAGATTTCTCTGAAACAAACTATGTCTTAATTTCACAAGATAGGGAAGATGGAATAGAAAGAGGGGTCTAGGGGGTAGAGCTCCTACTTGTAGGCAAATGGATTACCTACCCTCCTCCAGACTGCATCCAATCCTAGACTCACTTCCTATCTCAAAATCCTCCTTGAGTTCTATTCTACAACAAGCAAATGAGCAGACTTGTAGGACAGGCCCAAATAAAGAAATGTGACAGTGTGTGTTTAAATGCCATGCTCACTGATTCTGGGACAGTCTTAAAAATCATCCAGGTTTAGGGATCCGTGGTGAGGCCTGTCTTACCAGAGGCTTCTACCCAGCACCCAAGAGCCTCATGCCAGCTTCCTTAACAATGGCACTGCTCTGCTGAGACCCTTTTCTGTCCAGAGCTCCTGGAGATGCACAGAACTATCTAGCATGAGAGAATCTATAATACAGTGTTATGGCAGAGCCAAAAGCTTAACTGTAGCAGGGTACCATGTTGTCTTAGGGGAGTCTTGGGAGTGATCTCCCATTCTGGAAGCCTTCATCTAGTTGGGATATGGTAACAAAGTTTCATAGACTAAGCATCCTGTAGACAACAGCAATTCATTCCTTACCTTCTTTAAAGGCAGCGAAATCCAAGATTAAGGTACCAGAAGATTCAGTGTGCAGTGAGGGTCCTCTTCTTGCCTCTTAGATGGCACTGTTTCTATGCCCTGTATGGAGAAACAATAAGACAGTTTTCAACCCCCTTTCAATGAGTGTGAATCCCTTCCACACGGCTCCTCTTCCAACCACCTCCCAAAGGCCCCACATCTGTCACTTGTGGGGTGGGATTTAACTGTGACTTTAGTTTATAGTTTAACAGAACTGAGCTCTATAACCCTGGGCTTCAGAGGAGTTTGTTTCTCAGAAGTGAAGGTTAAAGGATAGTTAAGAATCAATTGGCCAATGAGGGAAGCATTGTGGCCTGGTTATCGAGGACCAAGGCTTGGAGCCGGGAAGGTATAGTTGAGGTTGTGTTTTGCCAGGGAGGGCACTCTTGCTACCAGTGCCAGGCACAGCCAGGGAACCCTCTGCTGACTCCACTGTCACAGACTTCTGGCTCCCAAGCAGCAACTCTGGGGAATTAGGGGGCCCAGAACCATGGCTGGAGGTGAGTTCTGAGCCCACACAGTCATTCCATACATGCCCCTCTGTCAGAGCCATATCTTAGCAGGCTCCTGAAGTGGGGACACCTTCTTTGATGACCACAAGAGTACCCCTTCTCCCACCAGAGTGGAAGTTCCCCTATAAAATTCTGAATTACATTTGTGGAATATTGACTGTGTACCATAATCATGACCCACACAGACTTCAGCATTCCAAGGCATACTAAAATGCAGGGGCACATTGGAGTCCGCAGGAGCATGAAATGTGCAGCCAGATTGTGTGATCGGGTGTAACCAAGGGACTCAAGGTCTTCTCACTGTGCTGACAGCTCCCTCAGTCAGTGCATGAGAAGTCACCAGGGAAGGGAAAACCATCTTTTTCATTGGTGTAGACGTTGAGTCCAACTCTTTACTTACGTAATCCTGATTATCACATGGTGGGCTTTCTGGGTGGTAACTATGTCTGAACCACAGACCAGCTAATATCATCTGATGATTTCTCACGTGTTGTATATATGTACTGGAATTGTTACTGTAAATAATATATTTTTCCTACAGGTTACCCAGTGTATGATTCACCCCTTGTCTACTGTGTGCACTTAGCCATTACTCACTTAGTAGTCATCTCTGCTACCTTTTGAATAAGGGCATCTTGGTGCATCAAGTAACCCTTATTTCACTTAGCTGGGCCTTGGAGGGTGTGAGTGGTGGCTGACTGCAGTGAATGTTCTTTATTCTTCTAATTGAGTTCTTCATAATTGAATTCTTCAATTGGTTGTTTAATATTAGTTGTATTTTGTTATTAGTTATTGTTGCCAATCTCTTATTGTACCTAATTTATGCACTAAACTACCACAAGTGCACATTTATAGGAAAACCGTAACACACCTTATACAGGGTCTAACAATCTCTAAAAGTTCCCACATCCTCTGGGTACCTTGGAACACACCCCGGATAAGTGCAGGACAATAAATTTCTTCAACACAGCATTATATACCCTTTTTAGAAGAAGCCCCCCAAATAAGAAATGCTACTACTTAACAGAAATCCAGACTCCTTGGATCCAATAAAGCTACATAACCCAGAATTACTCAGGAGAGGGGCCTTGAAATTTGCATTTAATGAATTACTTGTGTAACTTCAGAAAGTGTGTGAAGCACCAGCTTCCAAGAAGCCAGGTGACTACACCCCTCCCTGTCCGTCAGTGTCTTCCAGATTGACAAATGGTGAGAATACCTTTTCCTTGCCGGTGCTCTGTATTGGCTCTGGATGGTGTTAAAGTTTAATATAAGTTTACATTATGCAAGGTCAGCTTATTCTCTTGTCTTCTTTGGATATACACATTTGATTTCATGATTGGAGCCAAAAAAAAAAAAATCAACTGTTCTATTTCATTCTTCTGCAAAATCCCATTACAAATCAATTAGTTGCTTTGTCAGAAGCACTGGATAAAACAATTTAAAGAAACAAGGGTTTATTTGGGCTCACAGTTTGAAGTGACAGTCCACTGTGGTAGGGAAGTCACCGGGACTGGAGTGGGAGGCAGCTGGTCACATTGCGTCTGCAATCAGGAAGCAGAGAGAGATGAACGCTGGTGCTCAGCTAGCTTTCTCCTTTTTATTCAGTCTGAGCCTCTACCCCACAAGACGGTTCTGCTCATAGTTAGGGAGTTGTTTTCTCATCTAAATTAACCTAAGCTAGAAAAACTCTTACAGACAAGCCAGAAGTGTATCTCCTAGGTGATCCTGTCATTTTAACTGTCCATATTAACCGTCATAAGGGATGGATGGTGTTTATAATTTTATTTGTTTAACTTTATTTGTTTGTTTATTTTGAAGGTGTTGTTGTGGATGATGATGATGATGGTGATGATGATGTATATGTGTACACATATGTACCATATGTCTGCACATATATGCCATACTTACATACTGCAGAGGACAGGATGTTGGCTGTACCACTTTATCACTCCTTGTCTTATTTCTTTGAGACGGGGATGCTCAGTAAGCCTAGAGGTGTGATGGCAGCCACCAAGCTGGCTCGTTTGGTACTGGGGACTTGAATTCAAGTCAAAGGACCTTGCCCAGAAAATGATTGTACTCACTGGACAATCTTCCTAGCTCATGAAAGTGGCCTCCTTTTGTTCTGACCGTTTTGGACTTTTCGAAAAATTTGCCCAGTATTTCAGTAATAGGCTGCAGTTCCAGGAAGTCTTGCATCTGGGTCTGGTATTCCTGATAGGCATCTTTAATTGTACTGGGTATTGGCAGAGAGGAAAGGAACAGGCTGAGAAGACTATGGAATGCAATGGTCAGGTTTGTTGAGTCTTCTGAAACAAGTAGAATGCATAGCAATTACTGAACGTGGTGTGGATGGTGCTGCCCAGGAAATAGCTTTGCCCTTCAACTGTAGGGGAGGAAACCCAAAGTTCTGAGGAGAGTTACGCCCTTCTCTGTTGCCCACATATCCACCTACCTACCTATATACATGCTTCAACACACCAGGGCCATTATTTACTCCTCACTGCCATGCTCAGTCTCTTGCCTTGGGCTTTTGTTCTCCATGAGCCTTTAAGTGTAAATGGCCTCAATCCCATGTATGAGCTCCAAAATGAAGAAAACTGAAGCTCTCCCATGATTAACTGCCCAAACTGACTCTATGAAAAATGCAACATGTCATTTTATTATTAAATTTAGTACTCAAGAACTCATTATAACACTTGAAAATAATTTATAGGCTGCATTTCCTCATTCCGAAAGGATTCTTGAGTGTGCGCGAGGGACAAGAGATTGTTGCCAACAGTTAATTAAATGAGTGACTTGGAGGTTCATCGCTTCAAAAGCAAAATTACAGAAATCTTTTCAAGATGCTTTTGGAGCAAATAGTAAAGATTTGTATGTGAAACAGGGGTTTGTTTTAAAATGGGTGACATGACATGGGGTGGGGTGGCACACAGACATACACATGCGCGCGTGCGCACACACATACACACACACACACACACGCTCTCTCTCTCTCTCTCTCTCTCTCTCTCTCTCTCTCTCTCACTCTTACACTTAAAGACTTATTTATCCTCATAGAATTTCCCACAATGCAATGCTATTGAGCAGGCCATACAGTTGCAGGAAAATGGGATGATTTGTCCTAAATGTTTTTTGAAGAGGGTTATAAGGCATTTAGAGATGACGATATATATGGCCATCTTGGGAAGGCATTCTCTCTTTCTACTCTAGACATGCCCTGAAGGAGCTTGAAAGCTGTCACTTCTATTCTGTCTTAAAACCAGTAAAGAGCTGCTCCACAGAACTATATTGTATGTACCCCTTATAAGGGTACTACTTAGCAATGAGGCGGTCACAGGGAGAGTACCCTACACTTGAATGCTAATTATTATAATGCTTTAGCAAATGGTTTTCATGTTTTCTGGTCTAAGGAACTCAGTGCGATACAGCTGGAGAGCTGGGAATGAGGCTTGGAAGAAAGGCGCGTTATTCATCTTTCACTGAAATGCATGCCTGAGATGTGAGCAGGACTATTTTGTCTCTCTGTTCCTGAGGTTTCAGTACATGGTCAGTAGGCCTTCTTGCTTTGGGCCTGGGGTGGCACCATACTTCATGGTTGGACTGCATAGTGGAGGTATCCTATTTATTTCATGGTAGTTGGAAAGCAAATGTGGGGTTCTTAGGTAGGGGAGAAAGAGGAGGAAGAAGAGGAGGAGGAAGAAGAGGGAGAGGAGGAAGATGGGGAGGAAGAGGAAGAGGAGGAGAGTCCAAGGTCTCAATAAGGATGTGGCTCCAGTGATCCAGCTTCCGTCTATCAAGGCCCATCTCCACCATTCCCTGCAGGGTGTGGGCCTCAGGCCAAGTCTTCAATGCATAGGCCTGTTGAGGCACCAGTATTGAAGCTATAATGGAGGAGTCTCGAGGCACTGTCTAGGCTCTAGTTCTGGTCTGCTAGAGTAGTGATCCATCATTTCCTTCTCTCTTCTAGGTACAGGATCTTGACTGGAAGGGAGCTACTTGTCTCCATACATAGTTGTTCTCAAAGACAGAGGCCCTGATATTTCTGCATGTGTTTCCACCTGTTTTATGCTTCCTTCCACCAATAGGCTGGCTTGTTTCCTGGCAGTAAGTTCTTGAAAATCTCCCTGCTCTTGCCCTATAGTGACATTCTCCCTAAGTTCCCAATAGGAACGGGACTTCACAGATACAAACTCTTCTGCTAGGTCTCAAGGACGATGGGACAGTTGAGTGGCCTTCTTATTTTCCTAGGAGCATCTACTTTGTCCATTAGCCTTAAGAACTCTGTATTCTGGCCAACCTATTTTGGTCCTTGTCTCTCTAGCTGTCTCTTGACAGCTAGGCCCACTGAGAGGATCTGTGTCAGCTGTAGGTGATACAGTCACCAGATCTATGAGCAGCTGCTCTTCTTCCTCACCCTACGCTACTGTCTTGGGGTCTCACCTTAGGGTTAGATTGCCAAGGTCACTCAGATACTAGAGAGCTTTGCTGTCTCTTGTGTTGGTCACGGTATCTGCACTGGCAAGGCCAAGGGTAGACTCTCCTGTTGTCTGGTTTCTCCATTGAGCTCAGAGTTTCTTGAAGTTCAGGACTAGAGGTTGGGCTCGCTGCTTTTGGAATTCCCTTCAACCCCTTTCTCCTAAACTTCTTTGGTAAAAGCAAATTGCTTATGATCCCCAAGGTAAAGGAACAGAGTTTGACATGTTTTTTCTTCTTGGTCTTCATAAGGGTTCAGTGGGAGTGAAATCCTTTCAAACCACACTGGCGTCATATTCATATAAAGGATGGATTCTGGGTTCATTTGAGCCAGTGTTTTTCAACATGTGCTGAGTCAAACTGTCAGCCCCGTAGGGTGCTCTGTGAGAAGTACATGCTGTTCTTCTAAGCGCTGCAGTGAGGTGAATGCTTGCTTCTTACTCTGTACAGGGAGAGAGGCTTCACCAGATGTTTGAGCTATTTCACACTGAACCATAGTGCTGGCTTCGGTAGATAAACTGACCGACACACTCATTGTATATAAGAGCATTGTGATTGTTAATGTTTGCAGCCAAACTTCGTGACGTTTGGAGACTTGCTTAGATTTATCCTTAGCTTCTAGTCATCCTGTGCATCTACACATGCTCGCATTTTAAGGGGCTCAGGAATGTAAATCTTGTTTTACACCCAAGGCTGTGTTCTGATGGCTCCTGTGATGTCTTCTGGAAGTGAACAAATGCCTTTTCCAGCCACAGCAGTTGCCTTCCGAGGCCATCCAGATGGGGGGAGGGGATCAAATGAGTTCCTAGCTGGGTTTGTCAGGCAACAAAAGAAGAGATTGGCTAGATCAAGCTAGAAAATGAGGAAACAGCCAGTCAGCAGTGGGGAGAGCTTGTCACCAGGGACACACAGGGTATTTCCAGGTTCTCAGCCTCTTCTTCAAGAAACTGAAATAAAGGCTCACAGAAGATTTGCCAAGTATCAAGGAAGCCATTTTAAAATGAAGCGATATTTCAGATCAGAAAGAAATAAACTATGAAGATCAACAGTTAGACACATGGATCTAGCAAGCTGTTAGCAACCTAGGACCCTGGAGTACTGGAGGGCCGTGGTCATTGTTCAAGGGTTCCTTCTATAGACTTTGGGAGAAGTAGGGACATGGCATAGATTCTTTATTTATGTGTGTGCAGATATGTATATGTGAGTGTGTGCTCATGCATGCATGTGAATGTGCAGATGTGTATGTGTGTGCACACATGTGCATGTGTATGTACTCATGTGTGCATGTGAATGTGTGTGTATGAGTGTGTGTGTGTATGTGCACATGCGCATGTATGAGTGTGTACTTGTGTGTGCATGTGAATGTGTGTTTGAGTGTGTGTGTGTGTGTGTGTGTGTGTGTGAGAGAGAGAGAGAGAGAGAGAGAGAGAGAGAGAGAGAGGACAACATGTAGGATTCAGATTCAGTTCTCTCCTTCTTTTTTTTTTTTTTCCGGAGCTGGGGACCGAACCCAGGGCCTTGTGCTCGCTAGGCAAGCACTCTACCGCTGAGCTAAATCCCCAACCCCCAGTTCTCTCCTTCTACACGTGGGACCTGGAGATTGCACTTTTCGGTCTTTGTGCTCTTTTAAGCCACTAAGTCATCTGGCTGGTTAATTCTCTGCTTTGAAATTTTTAAATGATGAAAGCCTCTGTGTACTGTATATTTTTCATCCCATGATGCATCTGATTCTAATCATATTTATTCTCAGTCATGTATAGGCATACAATGGTAAACAGTGTTTTTTCCCCACCAAAAGATCACTCAAAGGACAAACTTTGCCTTACTGAGCATGCACTCCAAATTAGTCAAGGCTGGATTGTTCGTGGATATATTCTGAAGTATATCCGAATAGAAACGAAAGAGGAATTCTTGATGATTGGTAGGAGGGAAAGAGAAACCTATTTCGCTGTTCAGAGAAAAATATGTATGCACCTGAAAGCAGGTGGGGGTCCTACGTTGCTAACAGATTGCTAGATGCATTGTTCAGAGAGTTGGTGTAAACAGTCCATATAGTAAGGGTCTCAGGCTGCAAAGTACATTATTCAATGGGAGGGTATACGCAACACTCAAACCAAGTGGAGTCCTAGGTTCTTAAATTATTCCCTATGCTTTCCTGTCACAAGCTACTATCTTCATTTTTTTTCAAGTCTTTTGTCCAGTCTTCTGGACGGATGGTATGTACTACCTATAGACTCTTGTTTTCTCCAGATTGCAGTTAAGGTTGGCTAAGTGGGAACACTGCAGATGTCTGGCAGAAGAGAATGTGGTCAGACAATTACTTCTCTCCCTACAGATTCCCATCCACTGGCAACAAGCCTTTCTGACGGTCCTGGCCTGTGCCAGGCATAGCCCTTAGATTCTAGTTATAACTCTTTGGGTAAGAGGATGTATCCTTTCTGGTACCTGCCCGGGGGAAGTGGCTTTCTCCTGGACTTTTCCTCTCTGCACACTATGTGAGCAGTTCCTGGAGTTGTGTCATCTCTTCTTCTTGGGACTGTCACCAAGACAAAGGATAAATGACATGTACAGCAGCAAGATTGAGGGAAGCCCCATCAGAAGAGCATCAGAGGTTGGAAGCGGCAAAATGCTCATCACTATTGCGGATGGTTCTGCGGAGTCCAGGGCTTGCCGGGTATCCTTCCGCTCGATTCTCTCTGAGCAAGGGGATGAATTGCTATTCTACTTTTTTGGTAGGAAAGCTGAGTTTACTGACTGCAACTATCTTAGCAAAGTTCACAAAACCAGGAAGAAATGGAGTTGGAAGAGGACTAGATGTCTCTCTCATCCAAGGCATTTGGACATGACTGAGCAGGCAGTGCGTGCTTACTTGTTCCTTTTGCTCACACAGCAGTGCCTTTTAGTGCCCAACTCTTTCCCACAAAAAAAGTCATCAGTTCTTCCAACAGTTACTTTCTGTAGAACTCTGACTCATTAGACAAAATCTTTTTTTAAGGATAACATTAGGGCAGAATTAATGTGGGCTGACCTTCCCTGATACTCACTGGCAAAATTAAAACCCAATCCCAAGGGACAGAAGAAACCAGGGAAGGTAGGCCGAGCCTCAAACCATCCCTTGATTGGAGATGGCTGCCTGGTAACTTGGTCTGGCTTCAAGAGAAACAGCAGCTTGAGTCACCTAGTAGGACCCAGATCAGAGTAATTTGATGGGATGAGTGTTTAGTTTAGGAGGGGGTCTTTCAGTTCGAGGCCTTCTGGGCTCAGCAGGCAGCTGCCTCTCGCTCCCAGAGGGACCTTTAGGGTCAACTAATGCTCTGTCTGTGGCCCCGTGCCACAGGCACGGGAACTCATGGAAATTGGAAAGTTTGGGCCCTTAGGAATTTTCAGTCTTCATGTCTAAGGAGGAGCAGGACAGGGAGCTGAGCGTGAGCCTCAGTTAGGAATCAGATACAGACACGGTGCATTTCTTTCACGAGGTCACTGGGCTGATTAGCAGGAGGAAGGGCGGGAATTACCTGTTTCTAATACAAGTACACAGGAAAAAAAACACAACAAATGTTTGATTTAAAGTAGGAAGGGGCTTGAGTTCTATCCATGCCAGAGGAAGGCACAAAATCTCTCAGGATACACCCAAGCTAATTAGTCAGAGCCGGCCACATTCTAGCATGTTTGGACTTGCTCACTGGCCTGACAGGCACAGCTGTGGGACAGGTAGATCTTCCAAGTGCCTGTGTGTGTGGCTATGGTGGCATTGGGAGATCCTGGCTGCTTCGATGAGCCAGATGATGTTCAGCGAGACAGGGTTGGATCTCTTTCTGTAGCTGAATAATTCCTTAAAAAAAAAAAAAGATTCCTCAGAGTTGCAAATCTCCGAAAGCCATTACTAAAGAGTAGGGATGCTATCCCACTGGGCCCTCTGCTCAGATTGTTGAGGAGAGGGGGTATTGGAAGATAAAGTCTGCGATGATGCTGGGAAACAGAGCACCATTTCTTTTCTGAACCCTTTTGCCCTCTGGACCTCAGGACTCCTGATTCATTCCATCTGTGCACTGTGGCATGAATAAACCACAGTTCATCGGGTTCCTGCTGGATGGACAGCAAGATTGCTTCCGATCTGGCTTATTTCTCACCCGGGATGGTGCTGGAAGAGACACCTTTGAGCATGCATTTACGTTTCTCTAGAGAGTCACTCAGCAGTGGGCTTGCTGGATGATAGAACATGATCGATTCTATTAAAAACTCTCAAACAACTGTATCCTTGCTGACAGTTTGGGATTCTGATTTCCCGTGAACTACAACTCTCTCTCTCTCTCTCTCTCTCTCTCTCTCTCTCTCTCTCTCTCTCCCCCTCTCTCTGTCTCTCTCCCTCTCCCCCTCCCCTCCTCCCTCTCTCCCCCATCTCTCCCTGTCCCCCTTTCCCCTCTCCCCCTCCCCTTTCTCTTCCTCCTTCCTCTTCCCTTCCCCTTCCCCTCCCCTTCCCCTTTGTTTTGTGGGTTTTGTGGGTGTGAAATGTTATCTGACCATTGCCCTTTGATTTACTGTATGTTTTCAGATTGGCCAATCATTCTTTTTCCTGTGAACTGCACAGGCTGTTTGAGATGTTCTCCCTGATTTACAGTATTTTAGTGAGTTGATACATTCTCAGCCTGCATTGCAAGTGTCTTTTCTAAATCTACGGCTTATCCTCTCCTTGTGTGCCTCTGGCGGGACGGAAAAGTTTTGTAATTTCTAATTGCACATTTAATTATCACGCTTCCTTCTTATTTAAGTAGACACATATTCTCCACCTGGTTCCCTCAACATCTCACAAGTGAGACAGACTCGCTCCCAGTCATCCATGGAGCTAAATTACAAATGCTGTTCTGCCAGATTCTGCCTTAAGTGATTGAGTTTAGGTAAGAGCCTGGGTTCATAGAACGAGGGAGACAGATTCCAGGGTCTCTGTGGCCCCGCCGAAGCTGATTTCCATAGGAAGCATCAGAAGCTTGAGCAGATGTTTGCCTTGGGAAAAATGAAGAACCCAGGACATTTCAATGGAGACTGCTCCCTCCCGGGTCACTCTGTCCTCACAGGCTGGTGGTACAGCCTTATACAAATGCTAATTTTCCCTGCTCTCCTCTCCCAGTACAGTGAGCATCTGTGTAAAGATCTCTTTGTAGTCACTTTACCCAGCGCCAAGGTGTCTCCTCTCTCCTGTCTCTTCTCTCCGGCTTACAGTGTAGACTGTATAGACCTCCAGGGTACCATTTAGGAAAAGATACTAATAGAATCCAGAAGAGGAGAAAATCACCTTTTCTACAAACCCAGGAGGCGTTGCTGTACTGAAATGACTTCTCTCCCGGGCTGGAGCTATCTTGTTAGTTCTCAAGAGGCAAAAGAGCCGATTTTAAGTCTTCCGACTTAAATATGCTTTTTAAATAGCTTCAGCCAGGGGTCCCTGGAAGTCAGAAAACACAGAGCAAAAGGAAAGACAAATGAAATGATTTATTTTCCTCTCTTCTTACTCCAATTTCATAGGAGTCAGAAGGACACGGGACAATTGTCTCTTACCCACCTCTTGCTTAGCCGGAAAACTCAGAGCTAACATTCTCTCAGTTTCAGCTTTGAGGTCATTTTTTTAAACTATTATTTAAAGCCAATAAGAACCAGGTGGTTACACCAATGTGCTCAAGCACCGGGGCTATTAATGTGAACTTAGTTTCCCACACAGAGGCATCCTGATTTCTTATTGGTCAATAGAGAATAAGCCCTTGGTTGTTTGAATTCTGCATACTTAGTTTCTTGGCTCTTGGGTCAGTTTTCTAAAGCCGAGATTATTATTCTTTTTCTTTCAAGTAATGCCAAGATCTTCAGAAATCTGCCTGCTTTGTGTTTCTGGACACTTTATAATATGACAGGGAAGGGTCCTCTCCTGTGTCCCACAGCACAGACATAAAATGAATATGCAGAAGTGTCAAGAGGACGCATGAAAGGCCCCTGGGCTGGGAATTCCCCATTGCTCTATATGGTCAGCACCTACAAGTAGGAGGGACAAGAGATGCTCTGTTATCTCAATCTTTGCCTTTTGAACATCCTCGGGGGATAAGTCGTCTTCCTTTGGGTTAACAGAGATCCTACACTGAGAAAAGAGATAATGCTGTAGCTCCAGAGGCCGTTCAATAGTTGAGAGAGTACTCCCATTTGTGGGGTACTGTCTCATCTGATCCTCACAGCCTGTCTGATCAGGCAGGTGGCAAGGATCATTCCACTTGAGAGTTTTGAGGTTTAGATGATGCGGAGACACCAAGGGACCCAGGTCACACAACACTGTTTACATGTGCTTGGAAAAAATGCCAGCAGTCACTTTAGTGGGACAGCTCAATGTTTTGTGTTTGTTTTCCTTAAGTGTGTGAATGGGCCCATCAATAACATTGGTTTAAGAGTAGACTTTAGATTATGATTAGGAGGCTTTGGAGGACAGCTCAATGCCAGTGTTCTTGACTACTGTGTTCAAGGTTTCTTATCAGAAGCAAAAAAAGAAAAGGAGGTAGGGGTGATTGCTATCAGGAAAACCAGGTTTAGATGAACTCAGTCTCGTACACATTTATGAATTGGGAAGACTTCCTCTAAAAGAGATTTTAAAGTATAATTTCATATAAGCCTTTTGCTAGACAGCAGAGCCAGACAGCAGAGGGATCTGGGAGTGAACACATCCATGTACTGATGCCCAAGAACTAAGTTGAAGACTACGCTCCATGCCCACCTGGACGTTAACAGGGTCTGGGGGGCTTGCTTGAGTGTGAAAATGTTGCTAATTCAAACATGCATCTAATCTTAAATACTCCAGAGGGATTTTTTTCATACAAATAAACTTTTAGAAATAGGATCTTGGGTTGGTAGAGAGCTTGCCTAGGAAGCGCAAGGCCCTAGGTTCGGTCCCCAGCTCCGAAAAAAAAAAAAAGAACAAAACAAAAAAAAAAGAAAGAAAGAAATAGGATCTTACTTATTAGAGGCAGGCTGGCCAGCTTCAAATTTCTGGCCCTCCTACTTCAGTCTCCTTAGTGTCGTGCCAATATGCCTAGCTTTAAGCTTCAAATGTAAGTAAAACATGCATGTAAATAAAAGCTCAGTATGCAAATGTGTGTAGTCTAAGGGAATTTAATATAACATACACACACACACACACACACCCCAACCACTGCTATGGAGAAGCCAGCTTCCTCATGCCTGCCTCACCACTGTTCTCCAGCCACCCCCAGATGACTCACACCCCGATTTCTGCCACCAGTGACTTCCCTTGCCTATTTTGCATCATGTCTAATTGGAATACTGCATTATTCCTCTGTCTGGCTTCTTTTACTCCATAATACCAATCACTGCTTCTGTTCGTTTATATTGTGGGAATTCACTCAATCTTGCTGTTCTATGGCATGTACTTCACTGCACTGTGTTGGACTACAGTCAGGATGACTCTGTATCCCTCCGTGATGCGGTTCCCCTATCTTCTCCAGCATTGGCAGTTCTGTTCTCTTCCTCTAGGATTGTGGGTAGTAATACTTCACTGTGGTTTTAGCATGCACTTTCAAGTAGTTTTTATATGCTAATTGGGTCCTTTGAATATCATCTCGTATAAAGTATAGACCTTTTATGTTTTGTTTTTCTTTTCTTTGGAGACTTTTAATTTCTAAAAATGACTCATAGCTGAGGAGGAGGGAGACCCTGTAGGAGGACCAGCAGTCTCAATTAACCTGGACCCCCAAGATCTCTCAGACACTGGGCTATCAAGCCCAGACACTGGGCTATCACCAGCTGATGTGAGGCCTCCAACACACATACAGCAGAGGACAGCTGGGTCTGGACTCAGTCAGAGAAGATGCACCTAACCCTCAAGAGGCTGAAGGCCCCAGAAAGTCTAGTGGGGTAGGAGGTGGGGGAGGGGGAACATCCTTGTGGAGATGGGGGGAAGGAGATATGGGAGTAGGGACATCCTTATGGAGATGGGGGGGATGAGGTATGGTTGGAAACAGATGTGGAACAGTCAGAGAGTATACTGAGTATACTGGGAAAGGGATAAAATCTGGAGTGTAAAAAAGGATTAAATAAAAATTTTTAAAAGTAAAAAAAAAAGGCTCATAGGAATTCAAAATGTGGAAAGTTCCTGAGAACTTCGTTGGACATGTGCGATTCAGATACCTTCTTCTAGACTTTGAAGATGACGGCTTTTAAAGGAGGGCCAAGGATTCAGAACATAGGATATGCTCCCATCGGTTCTTATGAAAGGTGATATTTGGATATAGGCAAAGGCACCCAGATCTTGTCACCTTTAAATCTGTTACGACTTTCTTGTGTCAGGATTATAAAATCAGCTGGGTTTGCTCAAGAGGCTTTGATCCCTTCTGAAGTCATGTTGAAAACTAATCCCTCCAGAGCCCAGGGGTTGAGAGGCAAGAGGATAAAGAAGCAGGGTTTGGAAGAAAGATGGCGAGGCAGGGCTCATTCCTTGTTAATGAATTTACAACCCTTCTGAAACAGGCTTCATGAGCAGGTGGCAAGCTTGCTCTCCCATATTTTGCTTTATGAAGACATAGCAAGAAACACCTCACCAGGCCAAATGTAGACACAGTACTCTTGGACATCCCCCACCCTCCAGAGCTACAAGAAATAACTTTTCTGTTCTCTATAAATTGCCCAGTCTTGGGCATTCTATTTTAGCACAGACTTTCAGATGACAGATCACTTTAGAGAGATTTTGACAGAGGTTGGAAACAGACGGTTAATCTGAGTTAAATGAATGACACAGAAGGATTAAGCACTACGCAACAATACCAAAAGGCAGGAGCATCTCTGGAAAATAGAGAAGAGCTCAGGTCTTCAGGAGCACAGAATACAAGGAGGATTGTGGGAGACGCTGTAGGGCTGAGAGTGCGTTCATCTGGAAGCCATTTTCTTGGACATCCACAAACCCTGGCTAAGGCAAAGACAATGCGGCATGTTCTCTTAGCTACCAGGGTTCATTCCCCCGGGTAGAAGACTTGTAGCCCTGACTGTCTTCTTACTCTCTGCTTCCTCAGGCAGACCTTTCTTCCACAGGCAGAGTTTGCTCCCAGCATATGGGTAGCAGCAGTCAGGGAGAGGCAGTACGAGCAGCTCCATTTTCAGCTCTTGTGATAAGGACTTGTAGACTCTAGGGGCTTCCTGCCAACTGGAGGTCTAATGCATGCTGTCTGTGTTATGCTTGGGGCAAGTCCCAAGTTCAGGGTAGGGGGTAGGGATGGGAATCCCTTTCTGACTCCAAGACACAATCACTTTATGCTCAAGGTCCTGGAATTCAATTACCCATCTTGTCTCAGCTTGCACAGCCGCAACTACAGCTCATGGTTACAAATGCATCTGCTTCTTTACAATCCATGGGCGGCCATAGCCTGGTGCCCCCCTGACAGTGATTAATTGGGAAGGGTGGGAACCAGGGAAATCCTTTCCCCTCCTTGCCAACTTGGCTTTGAACCCACAAGAGTATTTTTGACCAAAGATCATGTGTCCTTGCGCCCACCCCCTTCTCTCTCACCATCAGCTCTTCCCTGTGTTGTACATTCTCTTTGGCACTCCCGTGTGTTTACGTTTGTTAGGTTCATTGTGAGCCCCGATTTCCTATGTGCTCCTTCAGGCTTCTCTGTAATTTATTTCTCCTTCTTTGACCACGTAATTAGCAGCCTTTTGTTCTAAGGTGTTTGGAGAAGATCTTCCTCTCAGGATGTAAATATGATTATATATTTTTCTTAAAATGAAAAGGAGATAAGCTAGATCCTTTGAATGAGCATCTAAGCATTACAGAACAGGCACACAGATTCCTTTGTTCCGGGGCTTCATTTTCTATGTTGATGAGATCCATTCAGGGCATTAGATAACACAATGTTTTTTGTTTAATGGCATGTCCATATTCATGTTTATAAGCTTTTCATGATCATGACTCAATTCCTGAGAAAGTGACTTGAAATGAGAAAATATTCCTTTTAGGTCAAAGTTTAAACTTCAGTTCAAGCTGTCTAGAGCCATCGTTTTGGGGCTGGGGTGAAGCAGAATATCATGACATCAGGAATATGTGGTAGTGGCTGCCATGATGGCCAGCAAGCAGGCTAACAATATGGCTCCCAAAGGCCTGAGTCATGTGACCTTCTTCCTCCATCTAGGATTCATATTGCTCAGTTCTGCTACCTCTAAACAGTCTACTTGAAATATAAATCTATCAGTGCGTTTCACCATTATGTCATAACCAGTGTGACCTCTTCACCTCTGGAGACACCTTCATATCCTGCCCAAAGGCATGCTTCCTTAATCTTCTAGGTGTCTCTTAATCCAACCAATATGACAACTACCAATAGCCATCTTGATATCACATTATCTGTCCATTCCCCTAGGACATATAATTAAAATGTTTCTGTTATTATAAATGGTGATTGATCAGTCTTGTCACATCTGTGTTGTACTCTGTTGAGTAACACCACACCCTGGGGTCTCCAGGCAATGGTTCTAAAAGAAATTCACTTGTAGGAAGTTTTTTTCCTTTCTACCTTGAAGATTAAAGTTGCATCCACAATCAACACTATGCTAGTTGGGTTTCTACTACTGTAACAAAATACCTGTGGCAGTCAACTTAGAATGAAGACAGGTTTGTGCTGGTTTTAGAGGTTTCATTCCGTAGTTACTGGGCCATGTTGCCCTTAGGACTGTAGTGGTGCAGCCTATGTTAGTGGATTCAGAAACTGATCACCTCATGAAAAGTCAAAAGGAGAGACAGAGACAGAGGATGAGGTCAACATCCTGCAGTCCATTTGAGGGTGTGTTCCCAGTGACCCCCAAACCTCCCACTGAATGTTACTTAATGTTTTGCACAATGTCTAATAGTGCTGAGCTGAGGACCAAGCCGTAACATGTGGGCACTTAGGGAACATGCAATGGGGATATATCTAAACTCTAGGTGGGGGACAGTGAGGAAAGAGATCTGACAGAGAGACATATGACTATATAAAATGCCTCAGCCAATACCCAAGGAGCCCTGGAACTGAAATTACTTCCCAGAGGTGTACCAAAATGAGGAAGAATGACAGACCTTTGACTACTCCACATAAGCCAGTCGCTAATGGGGCTGACCTAACAGTGGCCCCTTGACTACTGTTTGACCATGTCTTATTGAAAGAGAGCCATGTTTGTGACCTGGAGGCCATTGGCCTGCTGGCAAATGAAGATTCCAGCCATAAACTATTTAGGACTGTGTGTGTGTGTGTGTGTGTGTGTGTGTGTGTGTGTGTGTGTGTGTTTGTGTGGGTGTGGGTGTGGGTGTGGATGTGTCTGTCTGTCTGTCTGTGTACATTGTGTGTGCATGTGCACAGTATAGGTTGATCATGTGCCCATGAGCAGTGAACCATAGTGTCTACTACGAATCATTTCTAGAGTTGAATTATTGTTTCATCGGGTATAGGGAGATTCACACTGAGTAAATGTTGTCAAACAACTCCTAAGTGTCTGTGCATAAATGCTGTCTTAATTTAGATTCCCTTATCTTAAGCAGACTCTTGGCAAAAAGACAAAGAACCTTTCTAGGGACACATATTAGAACACTTCATACATTGACTTTGTATATATTGTATTACAGAGAAAGCAAAGTTGAGAGAACTGCAGTATTCTACTTTCTCTCTAACACATGGCTCAGGAACTGTCACCAGCTACTCAAGTTGTTCTGAAACACAGTTAGGACATGATTTAGCAGATCATGAGATTTCCTAGTGAGCTGAAGAAATAAAGGAAATCAGACGTGTGGATTAATAGTTGCCTCAAATTTCCTTTTCCAGAGTGGCTAAATCAATGAAGGTTCCTGTGTATGAGACCCCTGCTGGATGGAGATTCTTCTCAAATCTGATGGACTCCGGACGATGCTCTCTGTGTGGAGAGGAGAGCTTCGGCACTGGTAGGCTTGGCTGGGCTGATGTTACTGCTGAGGGTGGCTGAAATTCTGCAAACCTATTGGAGACTTGTAAATAATCTTCCTGTGCATCAAAGGCTGAAGGAAGAATGACTTAGAGGCCAAAAAAAAATATGAAAAACCAGGGAAACCCAGTAGGTTTCCCAGTGAAACCATGTAGCAACACATTCACCTCTTTTGGATATCTTTAAAGATATCCCTCTCTTTAAAAAGAAGTTCATTTGAAAATGACAAATATAGACGAAATATCATATTAGTCACACCGCTCCATTTCAAGGGTCAGTCTTTATTGTTATTTGATTATTGTTTATTATTTGATAATAATTTAATTTTTTAGTACTGAGGTCTGAACTTTGTTAGACCTTTTAAATTTTACTTGAGATAGAGTCTCACAATAAAATCAGTTTTGAACATGTGACCTTGGCCTCCAGAATAGCTAGAATTGTGTTTCAATATGTTGTACATTGCTTTATTTTTTTCAATTTTGTTTTTCAAAACAAGGGTTTCTATGTGTTGCCCTGTTGTCCTGAAACTAGCTTTGTAAACTCACAGAACTCTCTTGTGAGCCCAAGAAGGCTTATTGCTGTCTTTACAGGAGTGAGTGTATCTTTAATCTTGGCATTAAAGGTGTATATCACCAAGTCTGGCTTGCTTTCTTTCTTCCTTCCTTTCTTCCTTCCTTCCTTTCTTTCTTTCTTTCTTTCTTTCTTTCTTTCTTTCTTTCTTTCTTTCTTTCTTTCTTTCTTCCTTTCTAAGACAAGGTCTTTCTATTTAGCGGAGGCTAGTCTAGAATTCACTATATAGCTCAGGCTGGACTCAAACTTGAATTTTTATCTTCCTGCCATTAAGTCCTCAATGTTTGGCAGGTGCCACCATGCCCCTCCCTCTCTTTTTAAAATTAATCGTCTACATGGATTTCCTTACACTCTCCACAAAGAAAGTCACCTTTCCTGATAGATGGCTCAGCGGTTAAGAGCACCGGCTGCTCTTCCAGAGGTCCTGAGTTCAATTCCCAGCAACCACATGGTGGCTCACAGTTAACTATAATGGGATCCGATGCCCTCTTCTGGTGTGTGTCTGAAGACAGCGACAGTGTACTCACATACATAAAATAAATCTTTAAAAAGAAGAAAAAGAAACAACATTCCCCCCCCCCCCCAGAGCTCATCTTGTTATTCCTGAATATTTTAGTGGGAATTTTCAAACATAACACCTCATTGGAAACAGCGTATAACCACGGTGCCCTTGTCTGTTAAATGTTTAAAATTCTTTCTTTTAATGCCTTACGATATCACTCCATTGCTTTGCATCTTTCTACAAATTCTGTTATATTTTGTATCTTTATTCTTCTGTGTACAGTCCTATACCTCTGCCTGCCTTCACTTTAAAATTATTTTTTATTTTTAATCTTTACATGTATCTATTCTTCCCTTTGTTTCCAATATGATTATAAGGTTATTGAAGGAACTCTGATGCTGTAAGATGCCTTGTTTTTTTGAGATAGAGCCTCACTATGTAATTCAAGTTGGCCTTGAACTCTCAGTCTTTCTGATTCTGCCTCTCAAGTATTGGGATGGGTGTGCCAGCATATCTGACTTTGCCTTTTGTTCCTATAAGTTACCTTTATTTTTAAAATAGCTTCCATATCCTCAGGATAAGTGCCTATCCATCTAAGTTGTCGATCTTCTCCATTAGACTTGGCTGAGAGCAGGGCCATCTCTGACTCTAGTTCTATTGATTGTTTTACCACTTGACAACTATTTGCCTTTTCTTGCTTTTCGTGGGTCTCATAGATTTTAACCCAAAGTATATGGATGAAAACAGTACGGATGTAGCCAAATAGTACTTGAATCCAGAAGACGGCACAACTCTTTCTTCAGGCCAGTTAATATGGAAGGTTGAGTTTGTCTAGGCAGTAGTTGAGTAGGGTTTGGGCTTTATTGTTTACATTATAAACTTGAGAGTGCCACAGGCCTGAAATTGTTGTAGAGGTAGGACATCTCACTGTGGAGGGGGAGACGCTGCAGGGAGCTTGCTTGTTTCTATATTTTAAATGCTCTGTTTTCATTCTCAGGCTGCGGCAGGCACTGCGTGCCTGAGACACAAGCAGTGCTCTCTCACCACACAGCGCCCTTCCCGTAGCATGGATGTGTGAGTCGTGAGCCCAGGAAGGCTTATTGCTCTCTCTACAGGAGCGGGTGTATCTTTACCCTCGTCCTTCATACAACAGTGACAGAGCTTCTCCTAGACACTTAGGGTGAGGAGTGAAGGTTTTCAACCCGTTTCATTTGAGAGAAGGAGCCAGGGCTTGATGCGGCCCATCCTACGTGTTTGTACCACTGTGTCTCCCTCTATATCCTGGGCCTTCTGAATCAACCAGGAAGGCCTGAAGCACAGAGCTTGGAGGTGTTTCCTCTTATATCTGGGACCCCAAGTGATTTTTAACAACACCACAACCTACACTTGCTTTGCTCAGCATTTTGTAAACTCCCAGTGACTTCTGAATACATAGCGGTTCCCTCTCTCTCCTTTGTTCTTCAAAGGTGAGGCCCATGTCCCGTCTGTGCTGAATGGCTTGTCGCTATTTAGAATTCACAATCCTCTTTGCCTTGTGGTGGCAGATCTCTAAGGAGTTCAGGAAAATTCTTTAGATTTCCTGGTCTTTTCTCATTGGTAAGATTTTTTTTTTTACAAGACTTTTACAGACTTCTCTACAATCAGGGTGCAGAAACAGAACTGCAAAAGCTATTTCTTAGTACGTTCTTCTGTTATCCATTTTAGTCCCCATTCAATAGTTTCCTCCTATTAGGAACCTAAAGATCGAAGAGTGTAATTGGTTAATACATTTCTTAAGTCTCTTTTAGCATTTGGGGAAGTGTTTGCAGGCAACCAAACTCAGGACTTCGCACATGTTAGGCAATGGCTATGCCACTTAGCCCCACCCTAACCTAAAAGTCTTTTAAGATTTGTGTTGCTTGTTCTGTTGAGCTTTGCATGTTTGAGTTTTCCACATTCCTATCCTCATTTTTTTCTGAGCCAATTAGTGCTTACCCAGAAAAGCACGCATGGCTATTACTACTGATATTGTTATAGCACATTCTGTTATTAACTTTAGTGCTTTAGTTTCCAAAAACTATAAATTATCATAGTTGTTTTTCTGGTGCTTAGTCAAATATATAATCATTTTGGGTGGGTTTTTTTCCCCCAAATCCAGATACCTCTTATTTTATATTATCTTATTCCATAATTATCTTCTTCAAAATTAGAGTCAATAGCAATTAGTTTTTGTAATCTAATCTTCAGCAACTATTTTTATCAATACTTTTTAATTTGTACAATTGCTATGATGCGTTAGGTGATTATCTCTTTCTATTTCTGTTTCCCTTGCAGCTTCCTTAGGAATGGCTGCTGGATTCAGAACTTAGAGATACACTAACATATCCCTTCTCCTCTTTATTATGCAAATGTAATGAAAGCTATTGAGCTCCCCATATCAAAGTATACTTGAACTGCTAAGAAGAAGTGTTATTTGGCCATGCCGAAACAAATTGTAATAAACCCACTTTAAATGGTCATAATGGCAGTCTTGTAGGCCAAGTTCATAAAGGAACCCTTTTTCTTGGGATATTTTCTTCTCTTATCAAAACGAATTGCACTCCAGTAGAATTATCATCAACAACCCAAGAAGGCTAGCATGCTCTTTATTTCCTTGGGTGGAAAGAGACCATAGCAACCTTTCTCAAATATGACTGTCTGAACCCAAATGGGTTGTTGACAGTTCTGCCTGATAGAACCATGGCTGTTAAGTCCTTCTCTGTGGATGCCTAACAAGTAGAACTTTGGTCCTGCTCCTCTAGTGTTCTGCATGCTTCTACCAGAGACCAAAAAAGATCAGAAATCGTATGTTACATGTAGTAATTCTGCTCAGTTGCTAGTAAAATAGCACAAATACAGCAACTGGAATGGAAACTGGTGTTCCAGTAATCCCTTCTCCTTTATTTTCATACACATTTGCAGAATGCTTACAATGTACCTTGTGCTTTATAATTAAGAGGATAAAAATATTACATATATAAGCCATGCTGTACCTATATGTGATGGCTAGTATATGACAACTTGATAAAACCTTAACCGAAGAATTGCTCTGATCATATTGGCCTGTAGATATATCTGTGGAACATTTTATCAATTGCTAAAGGGTGTTGTCATTCCACTGTGGGTGGCCAGTCCACTGTGGGTGGTGCCATCCCTATGCAGGTGGGCCTCAGCTGTGTAAGAAAGGAGTTGAACAAACCAATAAGTAGTGTTTCTCTGTGGCCTCTACTTTAGTTTCTGCCTCTAGGTTCCTGTTTTGAGTTTCTGCCCTGACTCCCCTCAGTGACAGAGTATGACCTGGAGGTTGTAAGATGAATAAAGCCTATCCCTCTTAAGTTGATTATTGGTCAGTATTTTATTATCACAACAGAAAGCAACTAGGACAACTTATTACATATTTCAACTTAATAAACATTTATTAATTGTTTCCCAATTGTAAAACATAGTAGGTGATCTGTTGAGTATAAAGTGATGAAGACCATAACCTTAAGGACAAGAAGATGTCTACAAAGCCTTTGCAGGTCGTAGAGAGGCATAGAGAATGCACTTTAGAAGATGAGATACAGAGAAAATGCATTAGGCTGGAAGTTTAAAGCATGCTTTTTGTCAGAGATGGAAGGTGAGCTTGGGCTTGAAGAATGGGGAAGATTTTTAAACACAGACATGAAAGACCAAGGCCCTGCCAGATGGCACAATGTCAGAAAGCCAATGGATGGGGGGGGGGGAGAACAGGGGCATGTTTTGTAAGCAGTCAATTTCCCTCCTTTCTAGAGTTGTGTTTTCCAAACATGAATCATGAGATTACTATAATATCATCGATTGCTTTAAGGAATAGAAACTGTGAGAAAGCAACACAGTTCAGATGTTGCTTGCCAAAATCTCTGTGTATGCATAAGTCTACACATGCACATGTATTTTCTCTTGGTAAACTGCCCTTATTGTGGATCATGGTGAAAATATCTGAGAGCTTCTTTGGCAAGACTCACAAAACTTTCCACGAAAGGCAAGAGAGTAATTATTTTAGGATTTACCAGCCGTAAGGCCTTATGGGGTCTCTGTCGAAATCATTCTGCTCTATGACCATAGCACAAAGCAGCCACAGATAATGACTAAACAAATCAGCATGGCCGTCTTCCTATAAAGTGTTAGTCATGGGCACGAGCATGAACCCAAGGGCTGAGTTCACCCATTTGCTACCTCTGAACACAAGGTCAGGTTGAGGAGAGAGTTTCCACAGACAGGACTGGAAATACCACAAGAAAGGGGTGTCTGAGCCCTTTATTGCATTAGATGTTGAGCCCAAAGCTGATGCCTCTCAGCTAGCTAGCATCGGGAGGCCGCCTTCAGCATGTGAGTGGAGGTCAGCCTGCTGGTGCTTTCAGCAAGCTTTGCTTTGAGATAGTGATCCTGACCGCAACATGAAGGCTGGGCGGGATGGGGATTTTAAAAGGGTTTTGTTTTTGGAGTTGTCTGTCATTTTCCTTTCAAGGAACACAGGAGACTTTTTTTTCTCATGTCAGGGGCTTTAAAATTGTTATATCTTCTGCCATTTTGGCAGGTTAAAACGATCACACTTGCTTTGATAGATGGAGCTCTGAGCCCAAGGAATAGCAAAATGGGTCTCCCAAGGCACCCAAGCCTAGAAAAGGTCTTCATTTTCATTAAATCCAGAAGAACTAAAATGCAGTTGGTTCTCTGGCTCTTTGGTGCACACTGCTTCTATCGTGCTTGTTAGCCTTTCCAGGAGCAAAATGACTCCTTCTGCCTCTGAAACAGTCAACAGTGTGCAACCACTCTGGTGCCTGCAGGAGCAGGGCACGGACTCTAGGGAGGAGAAGGGGCTTCATTCATTCTTTCTATCAGGCTTCCTTAATAGTAGGTCTTACAAAGGCTGGGATCTGGCTGTACCAAATCACAGGGAAGCTTGATTGAGTGTGTGTGTGTGTGTGTGTGTGTGTGTGTGTGTGTTTGTGTGTGTGTGTGTGTGTGTGTATGTATAAAATTTCTACCATATATATGTATATGTATATATGTTTGAATCCCTGAAAGTGATTCAAAATGGTGACTGGGGCTTTGCATTTTGAAGAAATATGTTTAAGCAGTTCTGGTGTACATCCAGGAACAAAGAAGATTATCAGTGTTTCTGGTTTGCATCATGACTGGGAGAAAGTGTATGTCTGCAATTCCACATTGGGTTGAACTAAACAGGACAAGGGCACAGGCATAGAAGCTTGTGACTCACATTCAGGACCCTTGTTTGACACTGAAGGCCAACCAAGTAACTTCTGTGTCCCTCATTTACAACTTATAAATATTGGCCCGTCATAGGATCTATCTATCTATGTTAGAATATGGTTTTCAGAGTCAATAGTTAATCCTAGGAAGAGACATGGAGAGCTAGGATATTCAGAGAGCCTTCCAAAGTGCACTTCAGCTTTTCCAAAGTAGAAGTTTTGTCCCTGGGGCATGGAACTGCGTGCCCACCAAGAATGCACAACGCAGTGCCAAGAAAGCTTGGAAATACGACTCTATCTCAGCTCAAGGATGCCAAGACATTGCCCAGGGGGAAGTCCTAAGGAACAAGATATGTCCTGAAAAGAAATGTCCCCGCTGGCATCTGTTCCCCAGAGTGTGCCAAAGTAGCAGGCTGGTAGACAGGTCTGTGACCAGGCTTCTTTTGTGTGAGAAGATGCAGGTCCCAGGCAGTAGGAACCTGTGTTCATTGCTCTATCAAAGAAACTGGCTAATAGAAGCCAAGCTACCTTTTGTGCTAAGACCAGGTGTCCACCCATGAGCTGGGAAGGATCTCGAAAGCTGCTTTCCTGGGGTGGGGAGCATTTCGTACATACTCCATCAAACAAAGGACTATTCATCTAAATGGTATGTGTGTTACTTCTTCCAAACACAAACAGAATGTACTAATATACTGAAATTAGGAATTTAATAAAACCTAAAACTTGGGAGAAAATATTTTTTTGCATTGTTGAAAATGTTCCTCCAGTTGTCATCGTTACCCTAAGTATTCTAGGGGGCTGGAAAGATGGCTCAGCAGCTGGCTGTTCTTCCAGAGGTCCTAAGTTCAATTCCCAGCACCCACATGGTGACTTACAACCATCTATAATGAGTTCCGAAGCTCTATTCTGGCATGTAAGTGTACATGCAGATAGAGCACTCAGGTACATAAAATAAATAAATTTAAAACAAAGCATCAGCATTCTAAGAGGCCATGAGATTTTGAGAGCACATGAACTGTCCTGGCCCAGAGTTTGTGAGCCTGTCCCATTGCAAGTCATGCTAAAGAACTGCCCTTTGTGTGTAAGATCTCCAAGCCTGCTCACCAGCCCTACACAGCAGCAAAGGCTCTCATACTTGCCAATAAGAAAACAACAACAACAACAACACACACACACACACACACACATACACACACACACACAACCAAAACACCACCACCACCCCATGCAGCATGACAATATTGATTATTTCTAAACAAGAGTGCTGTGTTGACTTTTCTAGAATAACAGCTTTGTTTGTTCATTTAAGGGAGTCAGGGCATTCCTAAGTTATTTATGCAACCGTTTCTTTCTGGAAATTTGGAATTACATACAGCTCTCCTGACAGTAACACACTTAGCCGAATTGTCCCTCTAGATTCTCCCCCTGTGAATTCCTGGGTTCAGTGTTATGTTCTTAAACCAAGAGGTTTTCTGTCTCAGATTTTAACATAACCGAGAGGCCAGTGGCTCGCCTTGCCACAGAGTCTTCAATATCCTTTTGATTTCCTGAGGTCGTCTGGATATCTCTGCCATGTGGATATTGTGAATATGCTGAAGACGGGCCACGTCTGTCTTCTTCAGACCTCATTCTTTGACATAGGTAGGTCCAGAGTAAATATTTATAGGACCTGTAGAGGAGCAGAAAGATAGTATAGCCTAGTTAAAAAGAAAGATAAACTCAGACAAAATTATAAAAGAAAATTTTGACGTTTCTTTTCACTGTCATCATTACCAGCACAAATTCATAGTTAATAAAGCTCTTCTAGAGATGTCTCCCCTTTGGAAACCCATACCACTAGTCAGATTTTAAAGCATTAGTAATTTGTACCCTTAACTCATCTATTTCCCACGTGGGTGCTGACACTAACTTGGGTGTGGCTATGCTTAGCAGTGGGCTGGTTCCAGCTCTTGTGATGTTCTTGATGTCACTGAACCACAGTGTCTTCAGTACGTCATTCTGTGATCTGTTGCTTTTGTGTTTTGCACTATTGACTTATTCTCCGGTTACTTTGTGAAATGAAATTTTGTCTCCCCAGGTAATTGCACAGTTTATTCCGCTCTCAGGTTATTCTCCTTAGTTCTACTCTTACACCCGTGAGCTACGCACATTTTAACTCAAGACTAGGTTCATAGCAGTGTTGGGACGCAAATGTTAGATAGGCTTAACCCTCTCATAGTTGTCCAACTATTTCTATTTCTCCAGGGCAGGTGAAGGGAAGCTTATGTTTGTTCCCTTCCAAGGGGTCTTAGCTTCACATCTGTCTGCCTTCAGTCTCATCCAGTCAGCAGGAGAAGAAAGAGCTCGATGTTTCAGATGATCGAGTACAGTGATTTTTCTTCTCTGTGGCCAGTGCGTCTTCTAAACTTGGCTAGATTGCAGAATGGGTGAGCTGCTATCAGGGCCAGGACAGCATTATCAGGGCTGGGACAGGATTATCAGGGCTGGGAGAAGGGTTTCTCTGCAGGACTATTGCAAATGGGCTATGTGCAATTCAATCTAAATTGGGCAGAGCATAGAGGTGCTGTGATTGACATTCCCAAGAGCCTCCTTATAAAGTTGGAAAATTGAAACTGCTTTCTGGATTCTCTTGGAGCCATCACCCGCTGTGTTGGAAACAAAACTCCCATCAGAGTGGGAAGAATGTCTCCATTACACGACCCCTTTCTGTGGGGTTTTTTTTGGGGGGGGCTGTTCCATTGATCACTCAGTTAATCCTGCATGTTGATGAAATGCAGCAAGAGAGAGTGTTGTATAAATGGAAACATGGGATTGGTGCCTTTAAGCTACATCTATATTTCCAGTGCATTCTGGGACTTAGAGCCTAGGAGATTGTGGCCATTGGTCACAGGCTTAGGACTTCCAAATAGAATGAACATTACTTTACACACCATCTGTTAAGGGACTTTTAAAGAAGGCTTTGGGAGATATTAGTCACTACCAGGGAGGGGACAATGATGAGTGAAAGGTCTGCACCTTGAATTCACTGGGCATAGTCATGGTTTAGCATAGTACTTACTGGGAACAGTTCTTGGAAAGTTCCATTTTTCTTAGGAACCTTGGTGGCACAGAGATAGTTTGGGATGTATAAGTCAAGAGATCTCTATTCTAGGGCTAGTGTGTTCTTGTGAGAGAACTGTGGTTCTGGGTTCTGTCTTTCCTCCCTGAGTGTCCGGACGCCATCACTGGAACACCAGCTTAGAGAAGACAGGGCACAGTCTGGAATAGGTGGGGTCCACAGTCTGACTCTTCCCTCCGGGGCGTCAGATACCCCTGCAACACCAGGCAGGAAGGGGAAAGGGGAGACAGGATGAATGTGGTTTCTGTCTTACACTTTCTCCCTCTCAGGGTGTCCGGATGCTGCTGCACATGGGGCTGACAGGATGAGTCAGAGTTGGGGCTGTGAGGGAGAGAGGGCCTTCTCTGAGAATCTTAGTGCTACAGTTCTTTGAAGTGAAGGCCTTCTCTGATGATCTTCAATGAAGCAGCTCTCCGAAATGATCTCACCTGGTTCATATTTCTTTATCCAGGGTTGGTTTGAATGCATACACTTTACTCAGGGTGAACCAAGGGTTATATAGTTTTGAGGAAGGGTAGCCTGTCCACGGGATATATCCTTCTAGATAGGCTGCCTTGTCTGCCCTCAGTGAGAGAAGATATGCCTAGCCTCATAAAGACTTGATGTGCTATAGTTGGGGATACCCAGGGACACCCCCCACCTGCTCAGAGGAGAAGAGGGGAATGGGGAAGAATTGTGGGAAACCAAGAGGGGAGCAGTGAGTGGGATGTAAAGTGAATAAGTAAAATTAATTAATTAATTAATTAATTAATTAGGGCATTTGAATAAGCCCCATCAAATTCTATATTCATGAACTCTGACCAAGCAACTCCACATCTAGGAATTGTAGATACTCTCATATAAAAGAAGGATGCGTAAAACATAAGTTATTGGTTGTGCTACCAAAACTGATTCTGATCAGATAAATAAATTGTGTAATTTTCATGCAAAGGAAAAGAATATCCATGGAGGAGAGAAGCCCTTGGCTGGAGGCTAAGGCTCCTGAGATCCCTCATTAGTGTGGGGAGACAGTCCCGGTGCTGGATACACTGACTGATACCTGTGGTCACCTGGCTGGGTTTTCCAATCAAGGGCTCTGAGGCAGGCACAGAAACAGGGAGAGAGCTAGTTCCACTTGTGCCAGAATCAAGTTTTGAGGTTTCCAGAGTTTCAACATGCTCTACCTCGCCAGTCCTCTGCCAGTTCCTCTTGTGGCATGGTCCAAGTCCCCCACGGGGAAGTGTGTCCACTGGCTGCCCATGAAACTGCTAGTATGCTTCGTTCTTTGGCCTGGAGGGTAAATTGACTAGGGATGGGTTAATAAAATAATATGTGTGACCTATGGGTGACCTATGTAAGCATCCTATTAATAGACACAGCACCTCTCATCCTCTGTACTTCATTCTCTACCCCAAAACGAGGAAGGGACCGTAATAGCTCCTGTTTTATAGGTGACGTCAATATGGCTTAGGGAGGGGCAAGCCTCTAGCTGAAGTCATCTTGATCAAACGAGGATTCAAGCTCACTGTTGCAGGTTCTCCAACACCTGCTGCTGATGTTTCAGTGATGCTGGAAGTCTGTCCCCAAGGCCTTGTCATTATTATTACTTTTATATGAGATGGGATTGCTTCTATGTAACTTGTCGGATGGTGACCTACAAATGGCACAGCACCAGGATCTGGCAGTCTGGCTCCAGCCTTGACCCCCCACCCTGCTATGCGGATCTATTGACCCGGACAAACAGCTTTGCTATTCTGTGCCTCTGTCTTCCCACTCACGAGACAGATCTCTTCAGGCAGATGACTTAACGGGAGTTTCCCCATTGTAACAGGCTAGCTTGCTCTGGCTAGCCTCGCTTTCATACTGTCCTTCAATTACTTGTTCAGCAAACATTTCATTCATATCTTTCAGGGATACAGTGGGGGGAAGAGTTTCAGATGTTCAACCTTCTTCTATAAAGCCTGCCAGGTGCTACTTAAAGGACCATCAGATTAGCCAGATTATGTTGTATGAAATATCATTAGTAGCACTGTATGTTGCATATTGTTTGTCTATTACTACGACTCTTACTTGTCAAGAACCATGGATCCCACAGTGCAGAGGATATGGGAGCAGTAGCCGCTGCCACATGGCCTTCCTGAACTCACAGCTTGCCCTGACCCTATTCCGGGCAGGTGAGCTTTGGTCTCCCACTGACGAGCATCTGTGCATTTCAGAGTGTCTATATTTAGCATAGAATGTATGCTCTATATTATATATAACATATATAAAAAAGTCAGATAACGACCATTTTTAGCGAATCTTCCTTCTCTACCAGATGTGAGAGAACTGAATATAATGAGTGTGAAAAAATGAACAAGAATTGTATCACAATTCTTTGGCAGGCTCGGGAGTCTATCCAAAAGGGATGGTGATCCCCTGGTTTTAATTCATGGTCCTTTGTTTAAAGAAAATAAATGTCCCTGTCTTGGGAAGATGGCATGAAGCTAGAGTTTCACCACAGCCGAACGAGAGGGAGGAGCAAGCGGATAGAAGCTCCTAAGAGGTGGCGTGTGAAGTGAAAGGACTGCAAGTCCATCCCCAGATCCTTAGGCGGCTGCCTCCGCTCTGATCACATGGTTGCTTCACCTGCTCCCTTCTAGGATGCTCTCATCACTGTGCTACTCCAGGAGTCAGGAAGTCCGTATAGTCTTTGGAGCCAAGCTGCTCAGATTCAAATCTCTTTGTTACTTAATAGGTGTGTGACCTTATATCTTGACCCCATCCCTTGTCTATAGTAAAGGGCTGCCAAATTGTAAACCTTGGAGAGCTGTATGGCATGGCTGAGCCTGGTGCAGTGTTAGCTTAGAAGGGACTCTACTCAGCCTGGAATTCTGCTTCCAGAGCCAGTGTGATGCTGGCATATAAACTTGTATGGGTGTACAGGTCACCTGTCATTTCCGGTTCCGGGGAGTGTGTGCACAGAGGCACATGATAAATGTTCACATTTACTAAAAATTACCCAGAACCTCTTGAGCAAACGATCCTTTTTATTGGATGGACCCCTGTTCTGCTTCGTTAGGGACTTAGAAGCTTCTGAGGATATGAGACTTCTCAAAACCCAAACTGGGAAAGTCCCGGAATGGCTCAGTCACTCCAAACCTGGTCAAGATCTCACTTTTCCAAATGCAAGGACAGAAAGAAACCACAAGACTGGCATGACAGACACCCACATGACAAGGCCAGGGGTCTCTCCTGAACCAGAAAGCAGTAGCTATTATCTTAGCTCAACTTAGAGCAAGAGCAAGCAGACATGGACACCTACCCAGGCTCAAAAACTGTACTTAGTAATAATACTGAGATTCGGGATTCCCATGGTATAGTGCACATATACATGTATACTTTATTGATTTGCAATAATTTATTTATTGTGTTATTCAGTGTCCCAAGGTAAGCCCTTCAACTATGGAAAGACAGGAAGGGCACAGTCCAGCATGTCACGGAGGGAAAGAAGCCTGTCTCAAAAGATTGAATCTTAGCCACGCAACATCCTGGAATGCACATGTTTCAAATCTAAATTTTCTTATGGATCGTTGACAAGTTTAAAAATTTAAGTTTTGAAAATACTTACATGTTTAGTGTAGAAATGAAGCGAGGGGCAGAGAAGAAAAGCAACCACAGCGCTGTCGCTTTCAGAGTTACATAACTGTCCTTAGAAGTTCTGTTGTCCACCTGCGCCCCATATGCATCAATGTGTTTCCTGCAAAAATATGCCCCATCTTACTTTTATTAAAGTAATTTTTCCAGTTATTAAGTTTGCATGAACACCACTCTGTTCCTGAAGACCCTTGTTTAATGCTTTTGTTCTGTAAGAGGCCTTCCCTCAGATATTCCACAATGACTCTGTTGTTCAACAATTAATATTTATTTTTCTAATTCTTTCCCCCTTTAAGTTATCTCTGTGAATGTCTATAAGAGTAAAGGATTCGAAAGGGAACAGCAGGGTCCAAAGGCTACCAGCCTGTTCAGGCTTTCGGTCATTATTACCAATCAATTGGACCACACTGCCTTCATCTGCATGGACGCCTTTTTGTTGATGGGGCAGCTTCTTTTGAAGCCAGCACTGGCTGGTGTGGCAGCCTACAAATTCTGCCCAGTTCTATTGGCTTTCCTTTGACCACGGTGAGACTGAACATTTGTTCAGATGTTTGCTGGCCCATCATCAGTTCCCTCTTGACAGTTGCTGGTTTGGGAGGTGGTTCACTGGCCTCAGATGAAAAGTGCTTGCTTATGTCTTTGTCACAGCTGTCTGGTCCTCTCCGTGAATCCTAAAAGCATTTTACACTGTGCAATTTATTATCTATCTGACTGTCTGTCTGTCTATCATCTATCATCTATCTATCATCTATTTATCATCATCTATCATCTATCTATATATCTATCTATCATGCATATGTATATATGTATGTGCGTGTGTGCGTGCGTGCGTGTGTGTGTGTGTGTACACCCCCCCGCCCCGCTCATAGTAGGCTTCTAGAAAACAACTTGCTTCTTCCTGCCTGTGTTCATATTCTTTATACACTGCATAAAGGGATAGGGCATTGGAGTTCATTTGCCTTAAAGGTGTGTTAAAGGGCTCCACCCCCACTGACAGAAACACCTGAGTAACTGCAGCATCACGCCTTGTCTCTCTCACTTCTTCAATGAACTAGAGAGCACCACGAACTTCACTTGATCACCAGCCTCTTATGATGCTTGGCAACTGTTGGCCCTGTTGGCAAAGACATCCAGGCCAGCTCACAGATTTCTTGTGTATTATCTGCAGATGACTGGGGTTTTTTATCCATCTAAAAGAACTCTGTGTCTCTGTGCCACTAAATTCTGATATCTTATCTTAAGGATTTAATAGCATCTAATGCTTCTATCTCCAGTAATGTGACCCAGCTGGAGATCCAAGGTATGCAAAGCCCTTGTTTTAGACAAAAGAGTACTTTTCTCCAGCCAGTAAGCAAAAGTGACTCCCCCCCCCCCCAGCTATAAAAGGACAAGAGGGTTGAGATGATTGTACTGGGCCCAGTTTCCTTGGCTTGTTATTTTGGTAGTTGGCCATATTGCTAAGCCTGAGTCTTCCAAATTTCTTCCTTTTTTTTTTTTCTTTTGAGCAGCATAAAGAACTCACTGAGGCAAGTCTCTTTATGGTGTGATGATTAATGCCCAGGGTCTTCTTAACCTGGAGTCAACCACAGTGGGAGATCCAACAGTGTCACTGGCAGACCATTGATCAGTGTGTGTTAAGAACTAGAGACTAAAAAAGTTCTCTTTTTCCTATTGATGTGAATTACTTTGCTGCCCTCTCTGTTTGCATGTTTTTCTCCTTGAGAGAACATACTTCACATTCAGTCCTCTCAGCAGAACAACAATGCTAAACAAACGGCCCGCAGTTTCAGCTTTAGTCTGCGTAGATTTTTAACTAAACCGAGGCATCATTTTGTCCCATTTTTAAGGTTTTAAAGTTTCTATGACATGAGTCTCCTTTGTTGATTTTCTATGTCTATTTCATCACCTTAGAATCAAGAGTGAGCTGGCCCCGTTGTTGCTGCTTGATTGCAATAAGAGGTGGTCCGCTCCTGGTCCCCATCTCAGTTCTTAAGATGTTGCTATTGCTAGAGTCAGGAGAAGAAGAAAGAGGCTCGTGTTAATACCAGGGTGATGTGTTCTGAAGCAAGCACTGAGGAGGCAGCATTGTCGGCACCTTATGAGAATTACCCTTAGCCACAACCACTTCCAAATACTGATGGATGTTTGGTTGGCTAATCCCAGAAGAAGCCGTAGAGTGGAGGCTGTTAAACCAAAGTGAGTGGGTACAGAAGGACCTGAACACACAAAACTGGCCTCTAGAATGTGCCTGCCTCTCCTGGTTCCTTTTTAAAAGACAGGGCCTTGCTATGTTACCCAGGCTGATTTTGAACTCCCGGTGCTGCCTCAGCTGACTGAGTAGCTGGGAAATCAGGCATGCACCACCACCCTAGAGTCTGCCCTTTGAGCTCGATTAGACTGTTATGGGATCACAAGATTGGTGATATATTACAGATGAGAAATTGAGGCCAGGAAAGATTAGTAACTTCTAGATGATGCTTCACGCCTGGCAAGCAGCAGAGGTTTGCTGGGGTCCTCATTCCTGACCAAGAGACAGACACCAAATGTATGTGCAGCACAACATTTGCTGGGTGCATGTAGCACAGTGAACTCCCCGTTAGGCTGCGTGAGTTATTTGTATGAGAAAGGCTTCCCTTTTTAGCTTCTCGATCATCCCTGCCTCTGGGACTGTGGGTTTGCTCTCCTTCAGCTTGGATGCCTTCTTCTCTGGATGTCGATGTGCATTTGCTCATCCTGCTGTCTCCTTCTCAGGTGTGAGCAGCTTGTTGAGCCCGACCGTCACAGTTGCATTGGTCTCTAGGGTCGCCATAACTCTTCAGCACAAACTGGGTGGTTTGAATGGTGGAAATGCACTCTCTTGGTCCCAGACTCCAGACATCCAACATGAAGGTGCTACGAGGCTGTGCTTCCACTGGGGACTCTGGGGCAGAATCCCTTCTTATATCTTGAGTTTCAGGTGCCTCTGTGTTCTTCTAAGATCACAGCAGTATAATTCCAGTTACAGCTTGTATGCAGCCTGGGGCTCTATTCCTCCCTTTCCATGACTTTGTCTATAAGAACACCATTATTGGACTTAAGACCTACCTAAGTCCAGGATGACTTTATTTCAAGATCCCTAATTTAATCACATTGCAAAGACCATTTCCTCTAAATGAGCCCACAGCCGTAGGTTACAATGTGTCTTTTGGGCAAACCACTACCTTTATTGCTACCCTCTAATGCCAGCATCTACTCTGATTCCTTCAAAGCATCTGTCCCTATTTCATGTGTCAAATTCTTCTGTTTTGTTCTTGCCCACTCCCATATACTTGAATTCAGACTGTGAGGAAAGAACTTCCTTCCTTACTCCTCTATTCCCAGGATATACAGAAACGCTTAGATGATTATAGGAGTTGTCAAATATCTACTGAATAAAATGGAGAGTAAATGGTAACATTGTATCACTTTGGGTCTTCAATTCCATCAACGACTGTTAGGATTTTTATTGTGTTTTTTGTTATTATTTGAATTTCAGTTACATATTTTAAAGGAAAAACTGCCAAGTATATTATAACATACCAAGTTTGCATAGTGGGTAAATACATACATCCATTTCAATATATCTCAAAGTTGCTAAATGGTTTTGTTCCCTTTGCTTTTCCCCAGGAAAGAACCCTCAACAGAATCTCTCTTTTTGCCTTAGGGTCTGATCACCTCCGGGAGAAAGATGGCCTCTGGGCTGTCTTGGTCTGGCTGTCCATTATTGCTGCCCGGAAACAGAGCGTGGAGGAAATTGTTAGAGATCATTGGGCCAAATATGGCCGCCACTACTACTGCAGGTAAGAAGGGTCAGGCTCTCTGCATGTGTCCTGAGAACTACATTGAGAGATGTTTTCTAAAACTGATGGTCTAGAATTTGATTAAAAAAACCATCTTTTAGAAGCATCCAAGGGACTGGAAGACTGGGGCTAGCTGTTTGAGAGTGTGGCAAGGGCTACTAAAGGACAGATTGTACTTGCCATGGAGACAGCCCTCTCTAATCCTTTATCGAAACTATAAGGCAAAATGAGTGGTCCTGCCAAGAGGGTATCAAAATGCAGAGCTTCGTGAAATCTCTTGCGATTCACAGGAACCGTGAGTCCGGTAGTCAAAGCAGACACATTTGTTTATCCCACATCCATCCTTTTAAGGAGTGAGAAGACACAGAAGTCGACAGTTTGGTGGTTTTGGAATCTTCTTCCAACCTGACTCTAATCTCTACACATTGGAAAGGTTCTAATATGGCTGAGCTGGGGTACTTTGCATGACCCACATGGTTCAGAGACCCCATATTTCTGCTAGAAGCTTACCCTATGAAAAGAGACACAGAGAAGGAAAATAGTACCCCTAAAGGAGGCAAATGAAAGAATGATGGGCCGGAACTCACCATAGGTGGTCAACCCATTTCCTGTTGGTGAAGTAAGAAAGAGTAGGAACCTTCCAGGATTTGCTACCTAGCTGTGTATATCAGGTGCCAGGTGTGTGTATCTCAGGCCAAGCAATGCTTAGAGGAAAGGTGGTATAGAAAAATTGTTGACTGTAGGCAACTGTGTGTGGGGTAGCCTCAGACTCCGAGTGTTAAAGCAGGATTGTGGCTCATTCTGTGGCTTGTGCTGCTTCGCTTGCGTGCAGTTATCAGTTTTGGGTGTTCAGTTGAGTTCCAAGGGCTTGAGGGGCAAGGAGCATTCGATGTTTCCCTTATATGGTGATTGTTTCTTCTTTTGAGAAGCCATTTACTTAGATAAATACCAGAGAATAGGGAAGACCGTGATGGTGCTTATTAAACTCTAAGGGACTGCAATGTTCCAGGGAATCCAGAAAACAGCCACAACAGCTCTGATGCCTGGCTAGTTATGACGACTAAGAATGTGACAATAAATAAACCAGCACATTATTTATTGAGTCGTAAAACAGAAATTCTAAGGTAGGACCTCGTCTTGCTCATCAGTTTTTCTAACATGGGCCACACCCCCTGATTCTTGGGGAATTTTATTTATATGTTGGTTTAATTTATATTCAAAGACTAGTTGGCATGGGAAATTCTTCTGTTGCATGAAGACCTTATAAAGATTCCAACTTGATAAAAATACACAGAGCTTGTCAGCTAGTGGGGAGATTACTCTATGTCAGAGATGTGCTCCTCATAATTTGTGGGATGCCGATCTAGGTTCCTACTAGTGTTTTGAAGAAATGGTGTGATGATAAGCATATTTATAATATACTTCATGTTTTGTGGCCAAGAGCTTGTAATGCTAATTTCTCTCTTCACAACAATACCATATTAGAGAATACTATGCAATGGAGACTTGATTTCTTATAGGACATTGAACTGTACTTCAAATTTCTGTCTGAAAGGAACACAGAGATTGCGAAGAAGGGAGTAGGGAAGCAGGTACAGCAAAAGACAAATGTCTGTTGCAATTCCAGCAAATAGCAAGACAGAGGGAGGGGGTTTTGAAATAATTTGATTTCTAGGTGGCAGTTCTCTTGTCAGGGATGAAGTCATAAAACAATCCCAGTGTCACTAATAGTGGAATTAAGTTGCGACTGAGGAAAGTCTCCCAATGTTCTTTGTCTGGGTAAACCCCAGAAGCAGTTCTCCACTTTGAGGCTTTATCCCTTGAAAATGTGGTGCCCGGGGTGGTGGCTGGAGGGGCTATCACACTGGAGAGGGGAGGGAAGCTTCAGGGATCATTTGTGTATGAAGATGAACACTAGGTCAGATGCTTGGTCATGATCTCAGCTTTAGACTCAACATGGTCTTCCTCATTAGCAAATGTTGTCATATATTGAACTTTTGCCTTGAACTCTCTCCTGTCTTAGCCATCTTCCTGCCTCATTCTGCTTCCCTTGGTGTGTGTGTGTGTGTGTGTGTGTGTGTGTGTGTGTACACATACATATATAATTATTTATAATTATATATATGTATATATATAGTTTTATTTTAATCTTACCATGGAGCTAGGCTTGTCTTGAATTCATGTTTAATTCTCTTGTCTGAGTCTCCTAAGTGTTGGAAATACAACTACACACTGCTAGGCCTGGCTCTTAGTTGGGTCTTTGCCCTCCCAGAGTGGCCATCTCTAATGGAAATCCCATATCTGCACACATGTGCTGACAGTGTTATAAGGAATTTCCTGTTATCTTGTTTCCAAAGCTGAGCAAAGGTGTAGGAGGAAGAAAAGGGTACAGTGTCATTCTATGTCCCCCATTTTGGCAAGTGTTCTGATGTTTATTGACGGTTTCTAAGACTTTCAAGCTGATAAAAGTTGTAGCAAATATTCAGAGTTCCCATCTTTCAGGGTTCTCTATGAGGCAAAAAGCCCAAAGGTGAAGTCCTACTGAAGCCATTTGGGCTCAGCTTCTCCTCCTCCAGCTTCATTTGCAAACAGCCACCCCTGCCTTGGCATGCCAGTTGGAACTGGAGACAATTATATGATGTTTGGAGAGACAATTTCTTTATATTAGTAACTAAGGGGGGGAACCAAACAAACCAATGAACAGATATTTTTTTAAAGCTCTGATGCCTGGCATTGTGCCAGCTGTGTGGTATGCCTCATCATATTCCAAACTCCAAAATAAACAAGCCAAGAATAATTTCAATCTTTTTCCCCTTCTGATTACCACCCCAGCCCTACAATTTGATTCGGATAGCTTGTGGCTAGGAAGACTTTTTTTTTGAATGGAACAGTTGTGACATTTCTTTCAAGTTCTCCAGAGATTTTTATAATGTGCTCAGTTCTCCTTTCTCCCTCTTTTTGTCCCCCTCCCACCCCCATTGCCTTCTCATCCCAGGCTACTCACAAAGTCCCAGAACAGTGGAGAATGGGAGAGCTAAGGTCTGTGCCCTCTCAGACTCATATTCTGAAGGGCAAAGGCAGACTAGAAGTAAACAGAGACACAAGACCAGTGTGTGTGTGTGTGTGGGGGGGGGGATCCAGGAGACAATGCAAAAGAAAATGTGCAGGTGGTGACAGGCAAGGAGAGAAAGGGAAGCTTCTCGGGTGGATTGATGGATGCTCAAGAGTGGCACTTTCCAGAGAGTCGAAGATTGAAAGAACAGACAAGCCAGCTCTCTGAGTGTACCAGGCACAAAGAAGCCTAAGAACTGATGAGAGGGAGAGGACTGGGAGCAGGGGCAAGGTGGCGAGAGCAGATTAGGTGTCAGCACAAGAACTAAGGTGTGAAGCAGATTCATGAGGTCCCATTTATCAATTCTTGATCTTAGAACCCGAGCCATCGGAGTTCTGTTTAGGAAATTTCCCCCATGCCAATGAGTTTGAGGCTCTTTCTTGCTTTCTCTTCTATTCAATGTATCCAGTTTTATGTTGAAGTCCTTGATCCACTAGGACTTGAGCTTTGTGCAAGGTGACAAATATGGATCTGTTTTCATTTTCCTACATACAGACAGCCAGTTAGACCAGCACCGTTTGTTGAAGATGCTTTCTTTTTTCCATTATATATTTTTGGCTTCTTTGTCAAAGATCAAATTTCCATATGTGTGTGGTTTTATTTTTGGGTCTTCAATTCTATTCCATTGATCAATCTGCCTGTCTCTGTACCAATACCATCGTAAATAGTGTCTTAAATATACTTGTCAATCTTGAAATCTCTAACTTGTTCAACTACTACTTAACAAATAAACCAATATACACAAAGCTCAGAATAGCTTCATATACCCTCCAACTCTCTCTCTCTCTCTCTCTCTCTCTCTCTCTCTCACACACACACACACACACACACACACACACACACACACACACACACACACAATGGCTACACTCGCATTCACAGAAACCAAACTATAAATAAAGCTAGAACATCTGACCTAATTAAGCTTTTCTCTTGTAGATAAAAGTAAAATCTGAATAAAATTATTTCTTTGGTCAGAACCTTCTGTGATATTTCTTCACCCAGCACGTGGGTTCCTGCTTCAGGCTAGACTGGAGAGCCACAGCTTGTCTCTAAGTTAGCCTACAGATTCTTTCACTTAGTTATCCTCCTGGGTAGGAAAGAGATATGCTCTCAGTTTGTGGCATCCGTTTTTCAGATGTCTTCTTAGTTCCTCTGCAACAGCTCCTTAAACTTGAAACTAAATCTCACTAAATGCTTACTGAGTCCTAGGGGAAAAATGATGCGAAGTAAGGTCAGTTCAGATCAAGCTAGGCAAGACAGGGCTGGATCCCAGTGTGTGATAGAATGTGCTTAGGGTTTTAGCTTGTATTCTCAACATGATAGGAGTTTGGGGAGGGCCTTGTAGGAAAGGAACCACAGAGTTTGAGTTTCATAAGGCTGCCACGTGGAGATTGCATTAGAAAGACTTTGAGGAGAAAGAAAGACCTATTAAATAAGCTTTTCTGTATCTCCTGAAACAAGATCCCTGAGGGGTCCACCCAATTGCCCATCCTCTGATTGGGTTTTGTTTCCCTGTGTCCTGCTCTCCCCCTGAACAGGTTTGACTACGAGGGACTGGAGCCTAAGGCTACGTATTACATCATGAGGGACCTGGAGGCCCTGGTTACGGACAAGTCCTTCATCGGCCAGCAGTTTGCTGTGGGGAGCCACATTTACAGCATTGCAAAGACCGACAGCTTTGAGTATGTGGACCCTGTGGATGGCACCGTGACCAAGAAACAGGTATTTGCAGGGGAGTCACTGACACAGGTGGATCAGGCCAACAGGTGGGGAGGTCTTCTCTGTGCTCCTCATTTTAAACAGCAGAACTCTATCCAGGAATAAGAAGCCCTTAATGAAGGTTACTTCATTACAGGCAGAGGATGGATTAGAACCTGGGCCATTTTGTCCCGTATTTCTTATTACTTAGTAACTGATGCTAAGCTCTCAAACAGGAAGAATAGGCCCAGAATTCCCTCCTTTAATGGTTAGCAACCTCAGGTGCTCTTATGGGGTGGATATTCTTGGTGATAAAGTCAGAGAAGTGCCTAGAACAAAATGTCTGTTGTTAAGATTTCCCGGTGTAGGGGTGCTTCATTTCCTATTACCTTGTGTCATCAAGGAGCCACGAGGGCTTAGATAAGTTCAGTGTGCCTGGCAGAGAAGGAAGAGTTGGAAAGTTTGCCCAGAAATCTCAAGTAGAAGATGCGTGGATGAATGCTGATCTCAGGGAAGTAGCAACGCCAACTGCAGCTCCCACTATGGCCTTGTCTTGGTGAGTTGTGTGAGAAAAGTTGGCGTCTCTACAATGGGTTTTCCCCTCCATCTTGTGTATTTATAGGTTATGACAAGTTGTGATGCCTCTGGGAGCACATCACAGACATTAACATTTACAGAGTAATACAACCTGAATAATTTGAGAGCGATTCTGTTCTCCAATCCCCAGGGTCTTATCTTTTTATACATTCTTTGTACGTGCAGACAGTATCATGGGCAGACACTGCAGGTGATTGTCACTAGATAAAATGCATTACTGCTATCCTAATATCCCAGAGTGTCCCCCTGCCGTCTTTGTTGTGAAAGCGCTTGCATTGTATGTGCTCCAACCCCTGGTGCGTTCATTTTTATTCTCTTGGTATACTACCTCAAGTTGGCTTAGTTTTATTGTTATTTTTTAAATCTCCATCAAAATATCAGTCCTTTGGGATGGAGAGATGGCTCAACAGTTGAGAGTCCCTGCTATTCCAGAGGTCTAGGCGTTAGTCACTAGCACCCACACGGCAGCTCACAACCATCTGAAGCTTTAGTTCCAGTGGCTCTAATGCCTTCTTCTGGCCTCTGTAGGTACCACACACACACACGTGATGCACAGACTTACATGTAGGCAGAACACCCATTGCATTAAAAAAATGAAAACAGGCAGTCCTTCGTTCTACAGGCCCTTAATCGTCTGCTTAGAAAGGCAATACAGTCAAGAAAACAGGATTTAGAAGTCAGAGTCCAATCGTGCCACTTGCGTGCAATTACAGGAAGTGTTTTGGTTCCACACTTCTCCATCCACAGAACACTCACTGCACACATGTTTCAGACAAGGAATGAAATAAGGTAGGAAAAAACTGTGTGAGTTTTCCTTTCTACGACAAACAGAAGTGCTAGTTCTCCTTTCCCTGGGGAGCACCACCCCACATACATATGACCTGTTTCATTCTCTGAAGTTCGTTCTTGCTGAAGGGCCTTGCTCGATAATAACAGCAGAGATCCAACCCTCGGCAATGGGAGACAGGTGCTCACGTGACACCTTTGAGTCCCTGTGCCTTGAATAGTATTTTACATTTTATTTTTTCACTTTCCTTCTGGGCTAGCCTTCCCCATCCCCAAGGTTCACTTTGCTTTTTTGGTCTTTTTTTTGTTTGTTTGTTTGTTTGTTGTTTTGTCGCAGTAAGATTCAAGAGACTTGAAATACACACTTTCCAAAGTATACATCTATGTCTATGGCTATAACATCCTGAAGCCACCCATCCCCATCTTGTCTAAAGTATCCTTGTGAGCTTTCTGTTCTTTGAAGAGAGCTTAGAACTATCTTTGGGGGCACAGGTCTAGAGACAATTACATTAACGTGTTTACTAGTCTAGTCATATGAAGTTTGTCTGTCGAGAGACTTTATTTGTTGTTTGACCCAACATTTCTCTACCTTCTGGGGTATTCAAATGCCTTCTTCTTAGATGCTCCCTAACCACTTACACCAGGACACTTCCTCAGCTGAATCTGGAATTCTGAGGTGGTTTTATTTACCTTCTCCTTCATAACCACAGATACTATATTTCATTTGAACTCTGGAATATATTAATATTTTTCTTCCTACACATGTTCCACCTGAGTTCTGATGTAGCTACAAAGAGATCAGCGTTGCCAGGACCTGCTCTTATGAATTTCCTTGTAAAGAATTAAAAAATCTGTCTTCTTTTTGCACATATCAGGGCCCTGTGAGCGACATCTTCATGTAAGGGTGGCTCTGTGTCACTGGAGCATTTCAGCAGGCCTGGGTCTGCTTTAGTGTGGGTGATGAGGGATCAGTTAACACTGAGCTATGTATGCATTGTCAGCTAATCCAGTGACTCTTTTGACACCGTTTGTTCTGTTGGGTGCTGTATAGATGGGACTTAGCACAGCAGAGCTATGAAACCCTCTAGGCTATCAACAAACACCAACATTCATCTGGGGGACACTTTAGGTTATATTGTACAAAATCAGCACACTTTCTGAGTAATAGACTCCACAAACAGATAGTTGGGTTTAAATGAACTACAATGATTTCAAAACAGTCATAAAGTTCTTTGGTGTAATCACTAAGTAGATATTTATTGAGCATACACAAAATGTATAATTTGAATTTTTTGTCACTGTACAGTTTTCTAAATATAAATATATAATGGCTTTATGGTCGCAGAGCCCACACACTATACAATTTGTTCATTTATGTGCAACTGCCGTTGGTTTTTGCATCAGCAAAGGAATGCAGTCACCACTACCTCAATAAATCTTAGGACATCCTAGCCAGCCCACGGTGAAACCTTACCCATTTTTAACTGTCACCTCCCTTCCAACACTCCTCCAACATCCAGATCCTAGCAACCAATGACCTACTTCTGACTCTATGGATTTGCCTGTTCTGGACGTTGCCTCTAAATGGAATCCCATGTGCTCAAGTTCACACAGCATCCCTCAGCACGTGACTTGCCTGTCGGCTTTCACTTGTTATCTATTCCCCCGGCCATCTATATTATTCAGTATATCAACGCTCCATTCCTTTTTAGGACTGAACCGTGCTCCATTGCGTGGATGGCCAAGTTTTGTTTTCCATTTGTCAGTTGCTGGGTTCCAGTTTTGACTGTGACGATGACCATGGTGTGGGTGTTCACAGACTGTTGTACAGACATGGGTTGCGGCACTCTTGGTACACAACTAGAAGTGGAATCGTTGGGCTGAGGCTTAAAGGAACTTAAGGCTTCAAAACCAGTTCTACCACTTTACATTCTTGCCAGCAGTATATGAGGTCCAGCTAACACTTGTTACTGTCTTCTGATTTTTTTTTTATTTTTTTTGTCTTCTGATTTTTTTTTTATTTTTTTTGTCTTCTGATTTTTAAATACTGTTGCTTTAAAACAACATACTACACGGTGGGCTCTTCTAAAGTTAAGATAAAGGCAGAGCCAGGCATACATAGTTTCTCTCTCTCTCTCTCTCTCTCTCTCTCTCTCTCTCACACACACACACACACACACACACACACACACACACACACACACACACACACACACTTGATCCTGGCACTCAAGAAGCAGAGGATCATGAGTCCTAGGTCAAGACGGGTCATATAATGAGACTCTGCCTCAAAAAAAGAAGGAAAGAAAGAAAAGAAAGAAAGAAGGGAGGGAGGAAGGAAGGAAGGAAAAGAAAAAAGAAAGAAAGAAAAAGAAAAGAAAAATTATATCTATAAAGGAAAATAGCAGTATTCAAAACACAAAGAAAACACCACCCTGTAACTCTGCATGTGCCATAGGAGCCGCTCACTGTTCTCTCCAGCCTCTTACTCCTCTTTGGAAACTTGTGGTCCTCTGGCATTCGACCCCTCTTCAGCCATTGGATGCAGTTTACTGTGATCCTTTTTGGCATTCACTTCCGCTTTGGTACCCTATTGTTTGAAATCAGATGAACCCAGGCTTAAAGGGTGTATCTGTCACTGTCCAGACATTTGACATTAGGTATACTCTTGAACTACTCTGAGTCTCAATTTGAGAGGCAGTGTTGATTGAGATCTGCATGTGGGTGATGGAGGATGACCGAGAAGAACATTCTATAAAGCTCTGGGTGCAGTGGTTGGCCGCTAATCTGCATGCAAGAAATATTAGTTCCTTCCCTTTATCCAGAATCCTTAACTTGAGTATCAGCACAAAGGAAGGGTCAATCATTTCCTCCTTCTGTTTTTCTGTCCCCACCATCCCCAAAGGAGTGTGCATCTACAAACCTATGCACACATATTCCAACAGGTGCAGTGTTTGAAAATAATATATGGTGTGTACTAGCACTGGAAAACATCCTGCTGAATCTGTATTTCATCCTAGCTCTCCTCCCAATGTTTTGTAGTGAAATTTGAGGTTCCAATGAATGAACCATGGTAGTGGGAGGCTCCTAGTCACCTCTTGTGTGGTCTAAACTTGATTTACTAGAGGAAAGAAGTAGATAACAGACACAGCTTTCAACAATACCTTTTATACAAATTCTTTGCTGTTTGCTTGCTACAGAGACTGTCTATAAGCACAGCACTGTAGTAGCCTATGCCTGGTGGGACTGCTGGAGATCCATGGGCAACTTTGAAGTGTGTGGTCCAGGAATCCAAGGACTGGCATTACTCCTCCATCATTTAAAAAAAAAATCAAAATTTTAAGTTCTAAGTTTTGACTTGATTTTTCCTTCTGGTTGCTGTTGCAAAATACTTTGACAAAAAATAACTTAGGGAAGAGGGATTCATTTGGCTCACAGTTCCAGGTTATAGCCTATCATATCAGAGATAGCGGAGAAGTCACAGCCGTGGAAGCTTGAGGGTGCTGGTCATATCACATCAATATCAGGAGGTAAGGGCAAAGAATGCATGTGTGCCAGTGCTCTGCTTGCCTTCTCTGTTCTTACACAATGCAGAGTCCCCTGCCCAGCAAATGACATCACCCACATGGGTGGCTCTTCCCATCTCAATGTATAGAATTAAGATAATGTCCCCAGGCATGCCCATAGACGGGCTAATCTAGACAATCCCTCATTGGGACTGTCTTCTTGGTGATGCTAGGTTGCATGAAACCGGTAGTTAACTATCATGGTATACAAGGTCAAGTGTCTCACTGTGGTATTTTCATGCAGATATCTCATAAATTTTCTTCTATGCCACTTCTATGCCACTAACCCTCCTTGCTCCCACCTTTCTTTTCCCAGTTTTTCCTTCTGTGTTCCTGCCATATACATTCAGTTATTCTCTCATGTTCCCTCCTCCCTTTAGATCTCTTCCTCCTCTCTCATAGACCTCTTTCTAACATACCCCCCCCATTTAAATCTAGACTTCACATATGAGAGGAAGCATGGGGAATTTGTCTACATTTCGCTTATTTCATGTAACATAATGATCTCTAGCTCCACTTTCCTACATATGTAATAATCTCATTCTTCTTTATAGTAGAATGAAACTTTCATGTGTACAAACACATTTTCTTATCCATTCATCTAGGTATCTAGGCTGGTTTAATTTCTGATCTGACATGTGTAGCAAAGCAATAAATATAGATGTAACTATTTCTCTTGGGTACGATGACTTAGAATCCTTAGGTATATACCTAGGATTGCTAAACTTATCAAGCGGTAGTTATGGTTTTAGTTTTTATTTCCACAGTGGGTGTTTCCGTTTACACCCTTACCAGCAATGGATAAGGCATCCTCTTTCTTCACGTCCTCACCAACATCAATAAATATTTTTTTTCAAATAGAGTTTTACACTGTAACTTATGCTGGCTTGGAACTCATATATGCCCTAGGCTGGCTTCAAACTTGCCAACTGCTTACCTTTCTGCCCTCCTCTTTTTAAGCATGTTTTTGTGAGAATTTCACACTTGAGGAACTCCCCTCTGTAACTCTTCCCATGTTTCCCCAGTCCCTCTCAAGCTCATGGCCTTCTCCTCTTTAATTATTGTTGTTACATGTGTGTATGTGTTTAATATAATAAACATGATGAGTCCATTTAGTTTTGTTCATATTTACATTATTTGGGGCTGGCCACTTGGAAATGGGTAACCTATCTGTGGGGCTGGTCCCTGGAGAAGACAGATTCTTCTTTTAGTAGTCGTTAACTGTGTATAGCCATTAGCTGTTCATCCAAAGGTGGGATTTTTCCAAGATTTTTCCCCATCTACTTTGGGACGTTGGCTGGTATTGTCATTGTACAGGTCTTGTCAAGGTGACCACATTGTTAAGATTTCAAGGGTATGACTCCTTATGACATACAAAAGACACAGGTTGGTCCTAGGACTTTCCCAGTCTTTCCACCCCTCTTCATGATGTTTCCTTAGCCTTAGGTAGAGGGATTGTGCTATAATGTACCCACTGGGGATGGGGGGTCCCCAAATCTGTTGTTCTCTTCATTGTAAGCTGTTGGTGGATTTCTGTGATGGTTTCTGTCTATTGCAAAGTGTCTTTGATGCAAGATGAAAGCCACACTTACTTGTGTGTATGAGGACAAGTATTTAAAATGCAGTTGGAAGTTATGCTGGTTTGGCAGGAGTAGGTTTTCCTCTCAGGCCCATGACCACATTGAGTTGACTAGGTTTACGGTACCAGGCACAAACTTTTTCACATTGACTGGGCCTTAAATCCAATGAGGTGATAATCTACCTTCTTGATGAATTATCTTATTGTTCTCCCTATGAGATCCATCTGAGAAAACAGAAATAATAAATGGCTATCACGTCTAGTCACTAGGAAAATCAAATACTACCTGTATATTCCTGGCACAAAAAGAAAACTTGAGGCTTAACTTATTCAAGAATACTAATAAGTGACTAACTTGAGGCTTAACTTACTCAAGCAACCTTGAGAGCACTGAGGTTGTAACAGAGGTTGAACATCTCACTACCTTGACCTCTCCAACACTCTAACAAATGAAACAAAAAGAGCAGCTCTGAGCTCTGATGAGTCACAGGTAATAAGAAAAGCGAAGAGAAAATAGACTTGTCAGGGTGTCATGTGAAGATCTGGAAGAGCCTCTGGGTTTCTGAGTCATCTCTCAGTGATTCAACTCACATTACCCTTCTCCTCCATCATCCCCCTCCTCTCCCCACACATACATTCTGATTCAGAAAGGGAAAAGTTCTTTAAGGCAGCTTAGTCTCCCATTTTGTCCTTAATTTGAGGTCAGAGTCAGGAAACAGACAACAGGAAAAAAACCATTCCACGTGCCAACCAAATTGACCCTAAAATCCTGTTGTGGTGATAAGTCCCCGGCCTGCTCCGCGGCCTTGGAAATGTTCAGGGAAATCTGTCCTGCCTGACGCCCTGCAAGAATCATGCCGGAAGCAAGACGGAAGCCCCGAGGCACTCCACCCCAACTTGAGTTCCCAGGGACTCCTTTGTCCCGATTATGGCTTTCTAGCCTTCATGGGATTTACTATGACTGCTTTTAAGCTTCTGGGTGCACCAAGGATCTATTGCGTTTAGAAATAGCAATTTAATAAGGCCTGGACCCACCACAGCTCTTCCATACTCTTTGGGGATCTGTCCCTGCGTATTCTGAGGTAGAGTTGAGTTCCATGAGGGACCAATGATGCTTTCTTCAAATCAGAGTAGGAAAAATAAGTCAACAGTTACAATGTGAATAGGATCAAATTACTGACAAGTCTAAGACCTTCCCAGTGTTTGCCTTGTAGCAAGATGCGGGCAAGTTTGCCAAGCCCTTGGGGTCTGAGTCCTGCTTCAAGGCTGATTTTGTGGTGCAGATATCCAGGGCTCCACTGGTGCTAGGTGCTCTGTCCCTTTTACCACCAACATAAAAGGAACATTTTAATGCCAATATGGCCTCCTATCACTACTGTGATCTGTCTAGCTTGTCCTATCTACTTGTAGCCTTGGTCCTGTCTTTTCAGTGCCCACAGCTGTGAGACTCTTCCAATACTAACACTAGGAAATTTTTAGTCTTGGTCCTGTGAATGAAGGGCAGTTGGGAAAGGTGGTCAGACACGAGAGCTGGCCTACTACCACCATTATGGCTTCAATCCAGGACTGTAGCCTACATTATGAAAAATTGCTTTTAAATAAGAAAACTTGATACTTCGGAAGTAAAATTCAAGCAACTGAGACTCCTTTTTTCTGCACACTCACACAAATCTTCTACATTTCCATTTAGCCAGCTCAAAAATCAAAAAGTCCTATTGGTGATGGAATAATTTGCAAGCAACAGTTAAAACTTGATGTAAATAAATGTGTACCAGCTATCCAATAGGGAAAGACACATTTTCTTATATGTAACTCTGGGATAACTCTAGGCATGATACTTCAAGTTACGCAGGCTGCATGAAAACAGTTGAATATTCTCCTCAGTCTGGAAGAAAGAAATTCACTCAGAGGAAAGCCTACTTTGAAGTCCACTCGCTGTTAGACTTTTGCTTTAACATGCAGGAACTGGGTCTGTCCTTTTTCATTTCAGTATTTAGAAACAATGATGAAAATAAATTGGCAGTCTGGAAATCACTCTGCAGTTCTTGGATGTGGCTTTTGACTTTGTCCCTCTCAGTGCCATCATCCTCTCCACTCCATTCCCAGAGATGTTTGCTGAGCCACCAGCATCTATTGCATAATGCAAAGCCACTGAATAGTGCTGGCTGAGGGTGCTGGCCCTCCAAAGCCAAGGGCTTCTCTCTTCAGGGCTAGCTGGTCCATCGTCAGCCTCACCAGCCAACTTCCATCATACCCTTATCAATGAACCATACCTCAGAGACTGTAACAGTGAAGCTACCCATTGCTTTTGCATGTGCCATTGATAGGAGCATGGTTTGTGCGTCTATAAGCAGAACCTTGGGAGTGATTCCGTTGCACTGATGGAGCCCACCAGTAGAGTTGAAGTCTGAAAGTTGGCACCCAAGTATAGTAGTCCTTCTGCATAGCGTAACGGAGTGTGTGAGGAGTGCGAAGTTACCATAAGGATTATATTGTGGTGTTGAGAAACAATCCTCGTGGCAAATATGAAAATATGGTGAAAGTAATTGAGTTGATTCATTCATGTTATTATCCACTGGGTAAGTATTTACCACACAGCTACTGTTTGCTACTCAGCCCTCTGGTCCTGAGAACCCAACAGCATACAGCTGGGATTCTTGCCCTCTGCTTACCTGAGGGTTATCAGGAGAGGCAACTTGAGGGAACTTGTAATTACTATAGAACTTATCAAACATTATTTTGAAAACTTAGTTGGGCATACATATTGGGGGGACTAATGTAGAGAAGGAATCTAGAAAGCTCTTCAGAGGGAGATGACGTTTAAATCATACCAAGAAGAATAAGCAGGAGCTGGCCCAGTGAGATCATTGCATCAAAACTCTGTCTTTCTTTAAAAGAATATAATTATATGGCTGGTTAGCTTTCTTGATGAGATTGATTATAGACAATCTCATGTGGTATTATGATACCTACAATTATAATTTTCCACTTCAACAGTTCTGCAACCCTGTAGTCATGGCAAATGAAAACAACTTGGTTATTTGCTTTGCTAAATATGCCTTTTAGTAGGACATCTTGAAAAGTATTGGAAAAATATTCTCTAGTAGTATCTGATTTCCCTGAGACTTTCCTATTTGTCCTCCAAGCACTAAACACACATAGTCAGTTCTTTAGGGTAATGGTATCATGGTTTCTTGTTAAGTGGGAGGCCCTCCTGCTTCTAGAGACTTCAGTTACAATGAATTAATCTCTCCTGGCAAAAGTTGGTGGGTTTAGGGCTGTCTTCTAAACTGTGAAGAGCCTCTAAGTGTTCCTCAATCACAGGCATCTCATGATTGAAACCCTAGTGTCTCTGGATGGTCATATCATCTCAAAAGGCAAGGTTGAATCTTCTCACAGGAACTAAGAGACAAAGTACTGCTATGACAGGGGTTGGGGATGTGGTGTTATTTCTAAGTCCCTGGTCTCCTAGGCCCAGTGCCAGTGTGATTGATGTAAACAGGGATGGGCAATAATTCCAACCAAGAAGTGAGTGAATGTACACTGTCTGCTTCCACTTGCCCACATTTTATGGCTAGGATTTTGATGAGGAAAATCCAAGCAGCCTCTCATCACTTAAGGCAGTATTTGTTAGATGGGCTCTTTGAGAGAGCATCTGAGGAGTCGTTTGGTTTAATTTTCCCCAAATAATTCTTTCATTCTTTCTGTTGGACCCAACTGGGCTTGTTGATTTTTTTAAAAACTTTTTATGATTATTTTTGAGTTTCACATCATCCCAGTGCCACTCATCTCCCTGTCCCGTCATATCAGCCCTTTGCCCTTGAAATCACCCCTCAAAATAAAACATACCACCGCCACAACAAAGCTTAGAAAACATCTCATTTGTGAAAGCTGTGGTGTGTCACAGTGTGTCCCACAGCAGGCCCCTCTGTCCACACATCTTCATTTGCTAATGTTTGTAGCTGGCCTTTGCTACTTTGAGGGTCCTTTTTTCCCCTACCCTTTATCCTCTCAGTTTCACTCCCTATCACGAGAGAGAGAGAGAGAGAGAGAGAGAGAGAGAGAGAGAGAGAGAGAGAGAGAGAGATCTGTAAATCTAATTTTCTTTTTGTTTCTTCATTGACCACAACAACTAATAAACCACAACCATCAACCCTGTCTCTCGGGACCCTAGCATTTATATACCTGCTGAAAAGTTCCCAGAATTCCAAATGTCACACAGTCACGGAAACTATCTGCAGCTGGCAAAACCACAGCTCTGCTAGAGCCCGAGGCAAATCATAGTCAGCTGCTGTGAAGCAGCCCCATACCCCACACCTGGGATTAAAACAGAAGCATTCTTATGATATTGGTCTTTTTTAAAAAGAAACAAAAATTTCATAATTCTTACTACAAATGTTTATTGCAATGAGTCATTGGTGTGGTTTGAGATCTTTGGCTTCTGTGATACCATCAACATTGGATCCTCTTTGGGATTCCTCCCAGTTATTCTGTTGTTGCTATGGAGGTCCCACAGCTTGAAACAGCAAGACCTTTTAAAGTGTCCCAACCATTTGCAAATGATATAGATTTTGAGGTGGGCCGATTCATTGCCCTGGATCTGAGCCTGGGTGGTAGCTGAACTGGTCAGCCTGCTGGCTCTCCCTTTTCTGCACCCCCAGGGTGAGCTCTCCAGCACTGCTCTGGCCAGGCCACCCAATGCTGCCATCAGTAAGAGGCTGGGTCAGCTCTCATGCCCTCAAGGTGAGCTCACCTACACCTCCAGAACCAGTTGCACTCTGCTGCCCAGTCAAGGTGTGGAGCTTACTCTCCTAAGTGCTGTAGCCTGTGAAGGGCTGGGTGGTTCTCACACCCTTGGTGCTTGTTCACCCATGCCTTTGTCATAAGGTCCATGTCTTAGTCAGGGTTTCTATTTCTGCACAAATATCATGACCAAGAAGCAAGTTGGGGAGGAAAGGGTTTATTCAGCTTACACTTCCACATTGCTGTTCATCACCAAAGAAGTCAGGACTGGAACTCACACAGGTCAGGAAGCAGGGGCCGATGCAGAGGCCATGGAGGGATGTTACTTACTGGCTTGCTTCCCCTGGCTTGCTCAGCTTGCTCTCTTATAGAACCCAAGACTACCAGCCCAGGGATGGCACCACCTACCATGGACTGGGCCCTCCGCCCTTGATTACTAGTTGAGAAAATGCCTGTAAGACTGGGTTTCATGGAAGCATTTCCTCAAGGGAGGCTCCTTTCTCTGCGATAACTTCAGCTAGTGTCAAGTTGACACATAAAACCAGCCAGTCCACACCAGTTCCACTGTATTGCTCAGGTGAGGTACAGAGCCTGCTCTCCTGAGTGCTACAGCTAGTGATGGGGCAGGGCTAACTCTCCCACTCTCATGACCCAGGCCCAGTTCTCCCAGCTACTCCAGGTCGCAAGGGGGTGAGGGGGTTGAGAATGATCCCCATAGGCTCATATGTTTGAATGCTTGGTCTCTAGTTGGTGAAACTGTTGGGAAGGATTAGAAGGTGTGGCCTTATTGGAGGTGTGTCACTAGGGATGGGATTTGAGGTTTCATAGGCCCACATTATTATATAAGCCTGATACTGATCCCCCCACACGCACAGACACACACATGCATGCACATGCATGCACGCTAATGCTTGTGGATCAGACATGAACACTCAGGTACCTCCAGTGCCATGCCTTTTTGCCTCCTGCCAGGATTCCTGCCATGAAGATCATGGACTCCAGCCACTGGGACCTTGAGTTCCCAAACTAACTAAATATTTTCTTTTGTAAGTTGCCTTAGTCACGGTGTTTAGTCACAGCAGTAGAAAAGGAACTAAGGCAAAGCCTAAATGAGACCATGACTCTGGTACATGGTAACTGCAGATGTACACTTAGTGCACTGTACAAAGGCCTAATGGGCAAGCTAAAGTCCAAGTCCAAAGCTAGCCAAGAGGGGAGGTGCCTTTGCATCCCTTTCCCACCCCGGTGGGGGTCCCATCTTGTAATTCATACAAAGGCTCTGTATGGACTAGCTGCTGCCTTACTCAATTGTGTTTGAACTCATGTTTCCAATTAATGCTATGACTTAAAGAAAGAAACACGGGCAGGTCCATGTAGTTGCTTTTTCCTCGCGTGTTCCATCCAAATCCCCTGCTCTGTGGGCTGCACGTTTTCTTCTACAAAATATGTTTCAGCTGTTACATGGCAATGTTTTTACCTGAGAGCTTTCCAGATAAATGGCCACCATCTCCTATGGGAGATACTATCCACATTAGGCTCAGAGTATCTGCCAAGGTTGTCCTGACTCCATGTTCACATGCCTCGCATGGCCAATTCACTTTACATGTGATGCTGTACCAGATTCCAGGGCCATATGCTGTTTCTCCCTGGAATCCATCCTCCCATCAGCATTTGACTAAGTCAGACGCTGCCAATAGTTGCTGGTAAAGCACAGTTCCCCCTCCTGTCTGGCTGCAATATGGCCTCTACACTCCAAACTAACATCTGGTGGCTCTGCATGGATTTAGCAAGTAACACATCTCCCTGCCTTGATTTACAGGAGGGTTTAGAAAAAAAAAACCCAAACAACCACCCTTCCAACACTCATTTATCAAATGCTTATCAGAAACTTACTCTACATAAGGCTCTGAGCCAGCTTTGAGGACTATACAAATCCGGAGAAAACGGTCAGGCATTTGGCATCTCATGTGATCCACGAACGTGGGTGCTTTCATATTGGGGTGGCATCAGATCATTTGCCTGGAGTCAAAAGATCTAGGGGCCTCTTCCTGTGTTACAGCACTGAACCAGTTTCAACCATTTCCTTTCTCCTCCATAATCAGAGAAGTGGCCAGGACCACATCTGAGGATTTTTAGGTCCCTGAGTGACTAATGACTATTAACAAAGGAACCTTTTATTGCTAAAGAAGTCATTTTGGGGATAGACATGAGGAGAATCATTGGCAGAAGACTGATGAGAGCAACAGTGATTCTGGAGGGCAGGCAATACTCAATCCCTAGGACCTAATAGTAGAAGGAAAGAACCAACTGCCAAAAGTTGTCCTCTGACCTCCACATACGCACTGTAGCATTTGTATACATACCCCACCGCACAAACAAACATGCAACAATAACAAAATATCATAAAAAATAAACAAGTGTGTACCACTGTAAGACACTAGCACTAAGGTTTTATTTGGTAATCATATTCAGAATCATTCAACTCTACTGTAAGAGGAATCATAAGACTTTTATGGTGATTGATACTCTCCAAAGCACTTTTCACATATTTTCTGATGCGATGCTCCCAGCCACCCTATAGGCAAGGCTGTATTATTTCTCATCCGAGTTAGGAAACTAAGGCTTAGAGGGCTTAAACGACTTACTCAAGACCACCAGCTAGCAAGTGGCCAAGCCAGAATTCTAGCCTGGGTGTATCTGGTTGCTATTCCTGAACCATATCCAAACTGCCTGCACACAGTAAATCAAAGAGGGATACATGTGAGGGAGAAAAGCATGTTACTTGGTGTTCGGATGCTGGCTGGGTATTTGTGTAGAGATTGCTGCATGCCGTACGTGATGTTGCAATAGACCTAGAGTGGGCCAGACCCTGCTCTCAGCATTGAGGTGTGCGTTGCAGGCAAATTGGAGGCAACAACTTTTATATCACCCTGGCCCATAACTTACCCTGCCTGCTAAAATAGACAGGTACCTCCCGTATGTCTGTTTGTTTGTCATGGCTGTGTCATTGAGATAGTTTAGCTACTATAGCTGCTGTGGCTACAGAGCAATCTTTCATGGTAGTTCTGGGAATTCCTTAGACTAGTGTTCTAAAAATTAAAAACTGGCATGTAAGCTCAGTCCAGGCATCTGCGGATGAGGCAAAGGACTCACAGAGCAGACACGATTGCAATGGTCCAGACTGACTACAACATCCAACTTACCCAGAAGAGACACTACATCCCAGTGCCCCAGGGATTCCCCATACAAATTCAATCACCGTGTCTAGGCCCAGGGCCTAACACTATTGTTTTGCAAGGACAATTCTCTCTCAGCTAATCCCAGTATGCAGCAAAGTTCACAGTCTTCTCACAACTGCACAGCCAGGAAGCCACACTGGCTCAACTTTAATGCCTTAGACAAACTCGCTTTTTCTTAGGACATTGTAGAAGTGAAGAATGGGCTGGTAAATATCAGAGCTGGCGTGTTTGTAGCATGCCGGTGATTGCTATCTATAACTGTTCAGGTGGAGCCCTTAGCTCCCCGTTCCCCACAAAGAACCTGCATTTGTTTTTGTTTGCCTAAAGATGGAGGATCTTTCAGTGTCTGTTTGGTGAGGTCCCTGGCATTGTCACTCCAGGTATTGAGCATGTAGTGACATTACTTATCAAGTTTCTATGGAGAGTCCACTCTATGCCTGGCATTGTCCTGACTCTGTAGCTAAAATAGAAGTAAACAGAGTATGTGAGTCTCTCCCTCCCAGAGCTAATGAATGACCTGAAGACAAAACACAGTAGGTCAAACGCTTCAGTGTCCGGTTGCCATGGGAACTTGTTTTTTATTCATTTGCTCTGGGCCTTGTCTGTCCGAGAGGATTTATGGCAACAGAAACACATAATGAAGATGTTAGGATATAAATAAGAAACAGAGATCAAGACTGGGGAGTGTATAAATTAGAGTGCCAAGGGCAGAAGAAGAAAAACTCATAGCTTCACAAGTCATGGAGAGCCACTTGGACTCAGCTTCAAGTTTAGTGTTAGGTGCCTGGCAGCCATATTGAGCGGAGAAATATGGTTAGTTACATAGTGTTTCCTGTCAGAAAGCTAAAGACAACCGGTTCCCTGGGGGAAGGAAAGGCTTTCAAAACACTTGGCTTCTGAGAGAGAACCTAACATCTAGCTTTATACCGCCTTGAACAATATTCCTGCAGGACCGTGAAGGCGGACGGAGATAAGACAGTGTGGTGTCGCAGCCTGCACTAAGAGCAAGAATGGCAAACTAAGGTTCCATTCATCAGATGTACGTACAGCAGGAGTAGGTGGTCAGATTTGGGAGGTAGTCCAGGCGCATCCACAGCTGGAACACCTGGGAAATAGAGGGTGGGACCCCGATGATAATCTTCATTGTCGTCATTTCTCTCCACTGAAATTTTGATATGGCAACTGGCCACAACTTTTTGTTTTCTGCTCTAAGGTTGAAGGGTAAATATTCCAGGCTGTGTGCATGATGTAATTGTTTATACCCGAGGCCAGCAGATGATTTTTGTAGAGAACTATATAATAAATATTTTAGGCCTTATACACTAAGTGATCTCTGCCACAATTATTAATCTCTCAAACTATAGTGTAGAAATAGCCACTGACAATTTCTAACTGATTGGGCATGGCTGTGTCCTGATAAAATTTGATTTAAAAAGGGGTGAGGGGTGGACTGACAAATTTTACCTATAGGTAGTCTGTTCCCAACATCTGAAACAACCTAAGAAAAACAACAATAAAAACAAAGGGGAAACATATTATTGTTATTTTTTTTGGGTGAAATAAAGAAATGCTAAGAAGCTAGGAAAGTATTGTTTAATAGTGACTCTGGCCTTACTGTTCTATTCAGAATAAAAATGATTCATGCTGGAAAGAACATGGCTCATGTTTGGACTGCAAATTTATTATGCTTATTGGAAGAAACATGCATACCTCAAGATAATCTAATTTGACTACACATAAAAATAGCACTCATATGGGGTAGTAGCTCTGTTTCTTGTCCCTAAGACCAATCAATACCTAAGAAGAAGCAACTTAAGGGAGGAAGTTTGATTTTGGATCACGGTTGCCGGAGATACAGTCCATCATGGTGGGGAAGGCATGACAGCAGGCACGCAAGGCTACTTGCTGGGGAATGCTGGTGCCCTGATTTCTTTTTCCCTTTTCCTATTTTAATTAGTTGGGATCAAAGCCTATAGGATGGTGCCACCCACAGGTAGAGTGGGTCTTTCCTCCTCAGAGAATCACCTCTGGAAACTCTCTCACAGATGCATTGAGAAGTATGCCTCTTAGGTAATTCTAAGTTAGTCAAGTCAACAATGGATGTCAGCCTTACACGTGGATATGACATTGCAATGTAAGGGTAAGAGGGTTCTGAAAAATCTTGCATTCCATGTAGAAACAGAATTGTGATGGTGCTTGCCTGTACTGGCTTCTCAAACAACACTGATTCCCAGTTGAACCCTTATGGTTGGTGCACTAGGAAAGAGAGATGGTGTGAACTATTCCCAGAAGGTGGATATATGTTATTCACTCCATTACTACCTTTGCAAGGTCAAAATCTCTTCCTTCCTACTGATTTCTAATGGTCTTCTATGTCTGTGGCATGCAGTATAGCCAGAGGGAGAGATTTTATTTATAAAGGCTTAGTTATGAACTTATTACAAACTGATGATTCAATATGACCTGAAATCCGTATATACCTCCTAACTGGCCTAAACCAACCCAGGAGGTTCATTGTGTGAGGCAAGCTATCTCAAAGACTTGAGTCTGGGAAAGGACTGGAAAGAGTAGCCCCAAGTTATTTGGCACTTGTAAAGAAAGGTGCGTCAAGTATTCTTAGGCTTAGAATTGCTTTTAATCAACTAATAGATAAATTATATCACTAGTTCTGGGAGCTGTCAGTGATATACTGGTGTGCCTGCCCCATATTGTGTCAACGAGAATGTAGGGTTAGACATCAGTAACAGGTTTGAAAGCATCGGTGAAAACATCATTGTGAGCATAGCTGTGGGACTTCCAGGGGTCTGTGGTCAGTTTGAATGTAGTTTTGCAGCAGGTATTTTCTGGATAATAGGAAATTCATTCTTTTGCTCCATTTGTGCTTTGGTTGACTGTTCCTCTCTCTAGTGGCAAAAGCTAAGAAACAGGTTTTGATGATTGAAACAGATGACTCCAGGTTTATGAAAAACATGCATTGTATCTTTGCTTTCATATACCTAGGACATAGCCTAGTGCTTACTCCAAAGGGACACTTTTGGGTGTTAATCCAGTAAATAAAAACTAGGACTTGGTTGCCTGATTCCCACTGGTTTGTGTTAGATATTTCTAGAAGAAACAAAAGCTTTGTGTCTGGGATTTGATACAAAACTTTAAAAGGCAGAAAGCCATGCTGATGGGATCAGATGCCCTCCTGTATCAGATGTGGTCAGGTATGAGATGGGGTAAGAAACTTTCAATTAGATTTACATAGCAGGGATGGTGTGGTTTTAGTAATGGACAGATCATAAGTAGCAGGACTAGGGGCCAGGGACATTTTAATTATAATTTATTTATGGAAAATGTCTGACATCAAGGTCACCTAAAACTTTTTTAAAAAGTAGCAACCACCTCTTCTGGGCAGTAGAGTAGAGCTAACCCTGGTGAGCTAAGGGCATGAAGGAAGGGGGATGACTTTGCCCCTTGCCTCCAGCACTGAGTGAGCTAGCCAGGGCAGAGATGGATGAATTATCATAAATCATCCTGGTGATGAGGATGCAGGAGAGCTTGCAGGCTGACTAACTCAGCTACTTCTCAGGTCCATATCCAGGGCTTGGGTCGGTCCACTGCAACATCTACCCCATTTATGATCTCCTGGAGCACACAAAAGGTTTAGCCCTGTAGATCCAAAGCAGCAGGATCTCCATAACACAGGGCAACAGCAAGATATCCAAGAGGAATCCCAATGAGGATGCAGTATTGATGCTGTAGCAGAAACCAGAGGCCTCAAACCAGACCAATGACTCATTGCAATGGACATTTGCAAGCAAAGAAGTATGAACACACTGTGACATACTACAGTTCCCATGGCAAGATTTTTAAAAGTTGTATTTTATTTTCTTTTGGGGAGGGGCTGTAAGGGTGGAGGGCAGATATGAAGGGACTAGGAGATGAGTGGGATTGGGGTACATGATGTGAAATTCACAAAGAATCAATAAAAGGTTTAAAAAAAAGTAGCAACTGGCAGACACCTATTTCTCCTCTTTCTTCCACTGGTCGCTCCAAATACTTTACTGATCAGACTTACTTTATTAGCTGATTTATATTCCATCAGAAGTCAGAATATGATCTTGTGACCATAAAAATATGGTCATATTTTAACTATCCCTATTACTAATGAGAAAAAATACATAGAATAGGGATGTGATGTTCTAGGCTAAAAATGTGAATGTTGGACATCACTCACTGCATCTGGTTATAGCTCTGTCTGTCCCCAAACTGGGGACAGCACTTCTAGGTAACAAAGCAATGGTCATCTGAGAGGGTGGAACAATACTCACACCCTGTGAGGGATGAGGTGGCAATCCTGAGGTAGAACCCATCACTGTGAGAATGGGGAAGGGATAAAGCTAAGCCAAAGAGTATACGGAGATAACCGTACCCTTAAAATGAGATGCTTCTACTTAGCATGTTGGTACACACGTGTAATACCAGCTCTTATAAGTTGGGGACAGGGTCTTGGGGACAGGGCCAGCTTGGGTGACATAGCGAGACTCAGTCTAAAACAGGGGAGTGGGCAGCACTCTTTTTTGCAACTTTTGCAAAAATTTTGCACCCAATTTATTGTAAACTTTTTATTGCAATAGATAATTTGCATAATGCCTAATGCAACCAGGTTTGGAAGGGTGACACCCTGGCTTCGGGAACATTTATTAGATAGCGTCCTGTCCCTGTCTTCTCTACTATTTTTTCAAGTCTAGTATCGCTGGACCCAGAAAGTCTAAGCATATGTTCATAGTTTGGCCCTTCAGTATCTGCCAACGTTAACCACAAAACAACAGAAATAGAATCAAGAAACAAATGGATAACCTCAAGTAGCTTTGGGTCTACCACAGTGTTGTGCTTGGGTGAGCATCCAGAGCCAACTGTAAACAGGCATGGCCCTGACGGGCTTCGGTGTATAGAACTCTTCTGATTTCTGCAGCATGTGTTAGATACCACCGCCGCTGTATTCTCTTGGTAACTGGGCCATTTGCGATGTTCTTTGCCTCAGGGCCTGAGGATCATCTTTTCGGATGCATCACGGCTTATATTCCGGCTCAGTTCCTCCAGTGGTGTTCGGGCCACCATCAGACTGTATGCGGAGAGCTACGAGAGGGATCCCAGCGGTCACGATCAGGAACCACAGGTACAGGATCAGAACTGTGCTCTTGGCACCGTACATGTGTCTTCCCCTTTAGAGCACCCCATAGGCCTTTGAAAGGACATATTGATTACGTTAATGGGAAGCAAGTTGTGTGTGACCCCAAACAAATGTAATGCATTCATTGAAGTGTGGATCTTTTCTGTGGATCTATGCCAGTTTCAGGACAGGATTTCCCAAACAACTTGTCTTCCTTCAATGTTCTGGGTGCTAATAAGGAAAAGGCACATTGTATACATAAGAAAAGCTGAAGTCAAATTTGTTGGATCCTTTATTGTACACACATAACTTATCGATCTTTGGGTGTTAGGAAAACCCTGAATTTGGACCATGGCATTGAGGTGTCCATACAAACACCACTCTGGGCTTCCTCTCTCAAACTGAGGAGAGGAACACTCGGGCCTGTTTCAGCACAAACCACTGTACCTCTGCACTTACTAACACTGCAGACAGACTGGCCAACAGAAAGAACCCACTCTGCCTTTGAGTGCATCGGGATGCTCCTGACTCCATGGTCTTCCTTTAGATCTTGTTTTGCATGTGCTCCCCAGGGTAAAAACATTAGCCACACTTCCTTTTGGAAAAGTGGAAGGGGAGAAATATAGGCTAGTTCTCATCCTATGGTTATTCAGAATTTCCCACTATAATCTGTCACCATTGGGCAACCCCCTTCTCTATTAGTAGTTCAGTCTATTCAGGACGCCTTGCTTTGGGGAATCTCAAAGAACTTGGTCATCACTGTGTTGTGAATTCTTCTACCTGCTCCCAGAACTCAAAGACCTGTAGGAGCAAAATTATTCCAGATGGGGAAGTAGAGGCCTGAGAGGCATTCTCAGAGTGACAGGGGCATGAGTAAGGGAGAGCCCATGCTCAGCGTTTAGTCTAGCCTTTCCTCTCAGGATTATGAGATTTCCATGCCTGAGGTTGGGGGCAGCAGTCATGCTTTGCCAAAAATAATTTTTCGGTGAGCACATTTCAACCAAGATAGTACCAAGACATACAAGAATTAGATGGAGACTTACGTTGTCTTTCCAAATAAAACTGTCTGCTACACCTCGAGTTGAGAACGGGGAAGAAAGGCAGGAGCTGCACACTCGGCGGGGAATGATTTTCCTGGCCTCCACACCTCTGAGTCATTCTGACTTGAGACTTATTTTTTTTTCTTAGCATTTCCCCCCTATTTGCACAGGTCAAGTGGTTAAGACACTTGCTTATTTTTTTTACTTACTTCCCATGCTAGGCTTCTTCCAGGGCATTAGGCCTTCTATATACAAATGAGGTTCCAAGGTGGTCCATAAAAAGCAAATGGCATTTCTGACACAGGTTTTTCTTGAAGCCAAAAATTCCCCAGAGGCCTGCTTTTAGATGGTTGTGTGGGTAGGCAAAACATAAACAGGACTTGTTTTAGTTCCCATTACTGCCTATTTTCCACCCTGTTGGTTTACAAATTTGCCAGTCCGAGTAGGAAACCCTTTCTTGGTGTTGTTTTTCAGATCTCAGTCATTTTCTCCTCTTCCAATACAAGCAAGAGTCTTTCCCCAGGCCCAACTCGATGGGGCTGAGTACATTTATTTTAGCACATGATCTAGCTAAAAGTTCTGTATTAAAATAGAATTCCTGATTAAAATAGCACATAGCATTGACTCACTGACTGAAGCCCTATTGCATAATACATTGGAATCATGATATAATAGTCAAGATTTAAAAGAATTCTAACCTCATAAGGGAAGGAGGGGTGGAGTAAAGGAGAAGGGGGGAGAGGGGAAAGAAGGGAGGAGAGGAAAAGGGAAGGGAGGGAAGTCAGGCACAGTGGCTTACCCACATTAACCACTGTTTAGATCCATCTAGGCCCTTCCATGGAGGTTTCAAGGTTTCAGGGAAATGTCGCTTCTTGGCACAAACGGCTCTTTCCTTCTAAGAATTCCAAGAGGAAAAGGCATTGGTTAACCATTAGCAGAGATAAAGATATGACACTGTGAAGCTGCTGGGTCACTCCTGACAAGCGGCTTAAAAGGCAAGGACTGGTTTGTTCATCCTTAGAGTCTACAGCTTCACTTCTGTCATCTGGATTGCAGCGAACACATCTCTGTGTGAGAGTGCATGTGTGAGAGTGCATGTGTATATGCACAAGTGCGTGTGCACACACACATATACACACCACACACACACCACACACATACACACACACATACACACATATACACACACAAACACACACACAAACACACACCACACACATACACACACACATACACACATATACACACACAAACACACACACAAACACACACCACACACATACACACACACAAACACACACCACACACATACACACACACAAACACACACATACACACACAAACACACACACCACACACATACACACACACACCACACACATACACACCACACACACACAGCACACACACAACACACACACACCACACACCACACACACCACACACCACACACACACACACCACACACCACACACACACACACACACCATACACCACACACCACACACACATACACCACACACCACACACACCACACACACCACACACCACACACACACACACACACACCACACACCACACACACATACACCACACATACACACACGTACACACACACACACACACACACACACACACACACCTTACCTGTTAAAGTCCTCTCTAGTCTACACTTCTGTTAAGTAACTGTGTATGTTTAACCCACCCCAATGCTGTAGGGTTCTGGTCATTTCGTAGGAGAACAGCGTTCCCTTCAGTTCCTTTATTGGTATCTATTTCACTTTGCACATGAATTGTTTCTTTCTCCGACATTTAAAGAACAAGAATGAGGCAGCTTTAAACATCCAGACTTGTTACCTGGAGGAGGAAGTGTTCAAATTAACCTAGTGATTTCACTAGGAAACCCAGTGATGTAATCAGTAGTCCTGCTACTCCCCACCCCTACAGCTACTCTACCCTACAGCTAGAGTTTCGGCTGAGTCTTTTGTAGAGGTGATGGTGTTGCTTGTTTTAAGTTGATGTCAAGTAATCATCGTACCTACAGCAAACTGTTTAAAACTAGTGTATTCATGCAGCTCTGGTTGGTGGTGAGGGAAGGAAGGAAGGACCTGAGGAAGGCCCTGGGAGGGGAGGTGGTTTGCACAGCTTTGGTCTTTGCTATATTCGGAAAGTCCTGCCAAGGGAAGATGCTGAAATATGACATCGTTTCCAAACACAGTGACTTTAATTGTACTGGCAATCAGGCCCCTAATGAGCTCTCAAACCAGCTGGTGGGAATTTGTAAAAAGTGTTGGGCTGAAATGATTTAAATTCATAGGTAACTAGAAACAATATGGCCGTTCCCATATTCCTTCCTTCTCACTTCTCATCTGGATTGCCAAACATTCTGTTCACTTTCTTCCCTTGTCCTCAGAAGCCTATGGGTGGAGTAGCTTAATGCACAAAAGACAGCCAAAGGGAAAAGGAAGATGGCTTTAGGAAGGACTAGGTTAATCAGAGAATGAAGGTCAGCTTGGGACTTATCAAGATGTAACCACACCCTAGCCCATTCCAACCTTGGGAAGGAGCCAATACTCTTGAACCTTCCTTGAAACTAGTGACTGGATGTGTTTTTGATTATCTGCACCCAGCAGAAGAGTACCTAAAGCACCAGGAGTTTCTGTGTTTGTTTTGTTTAATTCGTGTGTCAAACCTAAGCACACCTACCGTTTTGTTCTCACAGTTCTTATAATAATTTATAGTTCAGAAATAGACAGTGCAGAGCCATGTTTTTGTGTATGGAGCGGATGTCCAGACTGGGGCTCTTTTGAGAGTGAAGGTATCTATTAATGCTTATGTTGACATTGGCCGTCATCCACTGGCCGTGTGGCTACTCCACCTACATACTGCCATGCTGTTGTAGAACTGCATGTCTTCTTAGGGTGGGGCCTTCTGAGAAACAGGTAAGGAGGGAAGAGTTAGGTCAGAGAAGTTCAGCCCAGACTGCCATCAGAACCTCTTGGAAAGACCTACAGAAACGTTGACAACAGACCCACGTTTAGAGATTCCGTTTCCAGAGTCGGGACTTGAGATTTGCCAAGATGCTTCTAACCTTGGTTTTTTGACTGTATCAGTTAAGCAATGTGCCAATGTATCGATCCTAGATACTTAAGTACTCTGTTTCTGTGATCCCTCACTTCACTGCCCCCTGGTGGGATTATTGTTAACCCCACTGGCTGGAAATAAGACCACTACCACAACTTGGTGCCAAATTTGAAGCAAGCTTTAATTAAATACTGGCCAGGAGGATGGGTGCTAGTCAGGCATGCTCTCGGGTTCCCAGGAAATGGCCTGAGTCCCATTTGGCAGGGGTTTTGAAAGGCAACCCTATAAGGCCTCTGTATTTTCCATCAGGTCCAGTCAGAGGCAAGCCTACAGCCTACAGTGATAAAGCACAACTGGCGGGGTTGGTTCAACAAACTTGCTTAGGGGATTGAAAACATGTGGCTTGTTATTTCCCAAGAACTACAGTTCCCAGCATTCCCCCTATCTTATCCTTGGACAAGCGGGGCCTACAGGTTAATGCCATAATTATCATCCAGTTTTCCAACTGTGGAAACCCTGAAAGGGAGTTGTTTCTTTCCGTGGACCATTTCTGGATTGCTTTTGTTTTAAGAAAGACTTCATGTCAGACAAATCGTTAAGTCCAAAGGGGTGCAGATTTCTCACCCGAGCTTGAGTTCGATGTAGCATCTGGAAGTTTAGTTCAATTTTATTAAGAAGTTTGCCTTCAAAGCCGGGGGGTTCTACATTCATCAACTCCCTGAGCCTCTATCATCGACTGGGTCCCACGAACTCAGTAAAATTCAATGCAGTCTCACCTGACCTCAGGAGAGGGCTCCAGTGGACTGTAACTAGTATGTTCCAGAAGTTACAGCTCAGGGATGGCCAAGAAACACTTGTGCAGGGCCAGTTATGGGGATCGGGGGGAGAATGAGTAGGATCCGTTCCCTCTAATAATACCCTTCCCCTCCACAACAGCTCAGTGAGGCTCTAGTGCCCACCTTCCCATGTGTTCTCCCAACCCTCTTCAGGGGCATCATGGAGGCTTCATTACTCAAATTTGATCGATAAAGCCAATGCCCTCGATTGTTGAGATCATCCTAGGAGTCAGGGAGTCACAAATTCTAACTGTCTAACCGCATGGGTGTGTCCTTGTCAGACAGCTCCCAATCTGAACATACATGAGATTATAAAGATGCATGTGGGTAGAGTAAATCAGTATAAATATATGATAACCCAGGAAATCCCAACAGTGTTAAATCTATGCCAGGAACACAAGCATATATGGTTTTTTTTTTTCTCGCCATTTTAGACACAGAAATATGGGCAAATGACGAGATTTCTTCCACTTACTTTATATCAGCCACAAGTAGCTTTTTATAATGTTATTGAAAGAATAGAATAATGTTCTAAATGCATGCCGGTTGTGTTTTATAGCTCATGAATAGTCTGGAATTATTAGTTGAAAACCTGAAGGATAGAATTAGAGATAGGGATACTTATGATGTAGGAGTCGGGGATCATGACAGACTTCAAAATGACACAATATGCATTAACTTAGCAGATGTGATGAAAATGTGTGTGGATGCAAATGTATATACATGTGTATTTGTATGTCTGAGGAAGAGAGTGAGAACACGGTTTTAGAGTCATATGTTAAGCATATAATAAATCCACAAGCAGAGACTTCATTTTTCCCTTTCTTCTTAGAATTTAGTATGTGTGGCAGTAATGTGGCCCAGAGCATGAGGGAGAATTGATGCAGAGAGAGTTTAGAGAAGAAACACATGGCGAAAGAGTTGGGCTATAAACTCTATGGCCAATTTAAGGAGCTAGCTCATTTCCTTGGAAGAGACAGATGACCCAGACATCTTCAGAAATTTAAAAATAATACGAGGTGGCGACAGATGACCAGCTGTTCGCCAGGGTTAATGAATATGAAATTTGAGGAAATAAACTGGAGCTGTAGGGGAAGAGGTTCAGATAGACTGTCTGGGCTGTTTCTCAACAGTGACTTTCCCACCAGCCCAGCTAGCATAGCCAGTTTGAGCTTTTCTAGAAACCTCTATAATCATGAAGATTCACATAATAATTTTAAAATATGGGCAAGGATGCAGAGATCGGATAAAATAATGCTTCAAAGCATGTTTTCAGTCTTAAAATGCTAATTCTGCTGAGAGAGAGGGAGAGGGAAAAGGGAGAGAGGGAGAGAGGGAGAGAAGGAGAGAGAAGGAGGGAGGGAGGGAGAGAGAGACAGAGAGAGAGGGAGAAGGAGGGAGGGAGGGAGGGAGGGAGAGAGAGAGAGAGAGAGAGAGAGAGAGAGAGAGAGAGAGAGAGAGAGAGGAGATCATGTTCAAGCTACTGGGCGGGTTAGATTTCCCTCTAGTGGTGTAGAAAACAACTGACCACCTTTCACAAATCCCCCACTTGAAGCAGAATTAATCTTTCAATAAAGAAAACAGTTATGTACATTTTATTGTTGTTGTTGTTGATGTTACTATCTTGTTTGTCTGTGGTGTGTGAGTGTGTGTGTGTGGGGTGTCCATGTTGGGTGATGGAGATCTAAAGTTAGGTCCTTGTGTTTGCACAGCAAGCATTAACCCACAAAGCCATCTTCCCAGCTCTGTTGTCTAGGTTCTGTTATATTTCTGCTGGGTTAGTTGAGTTACTTCCTGAGAAAAACCAAAATGCAATCAAGCGAACCATCAGACCCAAAATCCTCCCTTTTCTGGCCTTGAATTTGAAATCTGGACTCCAACTCAGTCATTCTGTTTGTTATTTCCCTGGTGTTGAGAGGCCTCCTTGGATAACCAACAATCTGAGGACGTGTCAAACCTGCTTTGGGCTGGGAGTTTGGCTCATGTTTCCCAGGGTGTCACACACCAGTGCTCTCTAGAGTTTTGATGACAATGAGTCTTTCCTGAAACCAGCCTTTGTGGTCAGACTATTCCTCAGGGTACTGCATGTGTCATGGCCTTGTCCACCCACACTGTGCACTACCCGGAACTTAAGAGAGGATTGACCCTGTCTATGCATGCCCCTCTGTCAGTCCTGCAGCAGGGCCGTGCCACATCTCCTTTACAGCAGTACAAACTGAAGAGACCCTCTTTCCAAACCTCATGACAGAATCTCCAGTTGCCAATCTGTTATAAGAGCTATAAGAGCCGCAAGGCCCTGGGTTCGATCCCCAGCTCCGAAAAAAAAGAACCAAAAAAAAAAAAAAAAAAAAGAGCTATAAGAGCAGAACATGGAAGAGTTGAACGTTAGGGATTGACCTTGCTTTTGGGTCTGGGCTAGCTTAAGGTTTAGAAATCTTAAAGATTAAAAAAAAAAAAAGAGAGAGAGAGAGAGACATGATGCTCTCATTTGACACATGTAGTTCAAAACAAAAGCAGAACTGGCTTCTAAAGGAGTGAAGGAAATATAACCATCTGGTGCTATCCTGCTTTTTTAAAATTAAGATACAACTCTACACAGGTTTAAGTTGAGCCCCTGCGTTGCTGTGTCCCAAGTCCATGTTTAACTGGTTGTTGGTTAACCCTGCACTATTTACGTCTACAAATCATCAAATCTTGCTGGATCTTGTTTACTCAGCCTCGGAAAGCATGAATGAATTTGTGCTGGTCATTCAAGTACAGGTCACTAGTCACAGCTCCTCTTGCCAGATGATAGGTTAGACAGACTTCGGTCAGCACAATTGGCTTTTCTAATAACATCTTTAGTCCTGCCCAGCTAGACAGCACAACAAAATTTCACCACCTTTTCATAGAAAGCTGCACAAGTAAATAGTTGGCTGTGTTCAAAAACAGGAGTGTATCCCAGAAAGTGGATGCTAACAGGGAACTGGTCAGTGGCTGAGACCTTTGATGGAAAGCCCCGGACTTGATGTAACCAGCTGGCAGCTGGAGAGGGCCCTACTAGGCTTTACCTTGTACACCAGTGTGTGACAGCACCCACTGCCAGAGTAGAGATCAGCTGGCTTGACTCTCCTTAGACTCTTGGCTGGTTTTATGGTTGCCATCCCAGTGCCGTATCGATACATCATGTGCAAGATAAACAACAGGGAGTCCCTTGTTCTCGTTTTTTGCCTCCCAGTAATGCTGGAATCTAAGAGGAGCTCAGAGTGGTGGTGGTGATGGTGAGGCGGGGGGGTGGGGGTATTTTGATGGCAGAATGCCTAAGTCTTGAGAAGAAGGAAAGCAAAGAGTAATGACGTTCAGGTTGGAGTTTGGAATGGGAGAGGCTCAGAACTGAGCCCATCTATTGGTAGAAATTGTCATGTGCAACACTGTTTGGTTGGCTGGAACCTGTGTACTCCATGCTTCACGGCTTAGCAATTAAAGTTAGATGAGACTGAAGTGGAAACTTAAGGGCTCTTTGAAAAGTCAGTTGTGTCAGACGGTGTTTTGCTGGGGCAGACATGTGAAGGAGTGTTCTCCTGACGCAGACACGGGTGAAAGGATGTTCTGCTAAAACGGGCATGTAAAAGGACATGTGATAAAGGATTCTTTGCTAACAGCAAGCATGTATTGGTCAGCCTGACATCGTATAGTCGAGTTCCATTTGTCGGGACTCCATAGAGAGAAACTCACCAAAAACCTTCTGGTGGTGTGCTGCAGTTTCTTGCTGCTTCTGTGGACTCGCGCTGATTGGCAGAGTGATGTCAGCTGAGACAGATGCACATGCTGAGGCAAGACCTGTGGAGGACACGTGATGTTTGGAGACAGTATAAATAGGACTCGATGGATGGTGATGGAGACTAGGACTTGATGGATGGTGATGGAGACTGAACTTGGCTTGCTTATAGAGCTAGCTGTGGAACACTTGTGGGTCTCTGCTCTTTACTTCGCCGAGAGAGGCACAGCCGAGAACTTCTCCTGGCCTCCCTCCGGGTCCCTCCAGGTCCCTCCGGGGGACTGGAGCTGAGGCTGAGGCCTGGCTGGCTCTGCTAGGCAGTGCCACTGCTGCTGTTTCATGTTTGCTATTCCGACTCGACTGAACTGGACTGCATCTGTGAAGTGTTTGCGAGTGGATCGAGCTGCCGCTGCCTGCTGACCTGTGAACTGGACCGCCCATTTCCAGACAACACAGATGGGAGTTGCTCCAAGGAACCCATCTAAACAGGTCCACTCCCCCCACCCCACCCCCACACCTTATCTTTTCTTTTCCACTATCTCTAGTGGGAGATGGGCTAGCAGGGAGGTTAAACCATTTAAGAATCATCATTAAAAGTAGTTTTGAAAAAATTAAAGTTACATGAGACCATGAGAGTGGCTTAAAATGATGGTTCTATTATTGCTGGATACGGAAGGGCCAGCAAATCGGGCGAGAACTGCCAGTGACCCAGTGGTTTATTATTCACTGCCCTGAAGAGGAGAGGACACACATGCCCCACAAGATCACACGGAATGTACGGGGGTGGGGGGCAGCTGGGAGGCAGAAGAGGCAAAGGGAAAGCTTCAGCTGATGTCTCTATTAATTTTCTGTGGTAAATGAAGACTAGGCCAGGCAGGCAAGTTCAGGATTGATTAGTTCAAATAATTCCAGGAAACTCTGTTCTGGAACATAGGTCCTGTCCCTACTGGCCTTGTATCTAGCTTTAGGAGATGCAGGGCAGGAAAATAGTGGCCTAGTTATGAAATTAATGAAGGAAGTCACTGGCCTGCAAGTGGAGGGCACTCCAGAGAGGCCCTGAGATATCAAAGAATTGGAATAAATAGATGAGCTGAACACAGAGAGAAAATGGTAAAACCAGCCAGTTCTTCGGGTGGCTAAAATTTGGAAAAATTCTCCCACAAAGGTCTTTTTCATTTTTTTTTTATAACATATTGTCAGAGTCAGATTGCTGGTCTGTGGATCAGAGGTCAAGTCAGAGGTGTGGTTTCAGCTGTTTCTTCCATTTTCCAGGTCCATGAGACCGCATAGCTGAGCTTGTTTGAACGTCTGCCATTCTCTCAGTTAATCAGAGCATTCAGATACCTTTCATTTGGGGGGATTTTTACAGTAACATGGACTGTGGAGATGGCTCAGTGGTCAGACCACTGGTTGCTCTTCCAGAGGACCAGGGTTTAATTCCCAGCACCTGCAAATGCAGCTCACAGTATCTCCAGTTCTGGGGGGAACCTGATACCCTCACACAGACATACATATGGACAAAATGTTTATGCACATTTAAAAAATAAATCATTTGTGCAAATCTGATTATTCCTATAAACAGCTTGCCCAATTCATGGCTCATGAATTTGCTTAAATGCCAGTTTTCATTATTGTTCCTATTATTATTATTATTATTATTATATTATCATTATTATAACAGTATGAACAAGATTCTGCTCACATGAGGATAAAAGATTCTCAAGATACTTAGTAACTTTTTTAAAAAATGGGAATAACCTGTGATTAGCGTCTAACTGGGTCTAAGGAGGCTTCCCTCGGAGCCATAACCTGGATCTTGCAAGAGGTCTTAAGCCCTTCTGCATTCTTTTCATACTGTGCTATGGGGAAGGTTTTGAACTGAACTTAAGTCTCTGCTCGCTCACTTTTACCATCCTTTAGGGCTCCCATATCCATGGAGAGTGTGGAGCAAATTCACTGTCTTCCTGGCTTAGAGCAAGGTGCACTGAGTTGGGCTTCCAATAATCCGATTTCTCTAAGAGAAATCACCCGTAGGCCGTTTCTAACCCATGAACATCAACACTAGAGTGGGTGGGAGGTAGAGGGTGGGTTCATCAAAGGACGAATTTCTGAAGTCTCTAATGCTGGCCACCAGGCACGTGCTGGTTAAACTTACAGAGCTGAACAGAAAAATCAGTCTCCGAGAGCAGCGGCCAGCAAGCATACTCCACAAAGGATGGTTAGTAAATCATAGGGCTTTGCTAACTGCATTCATTTGCAAGAGCTGGTGTAACAGAGCACCACAGACTGGTGGCTTGAATAAGAGAAAGTCACCATGCCACAATTCTGGAGAGTTCAAGAGCCAGGTATCAGAAGGGTTGTTTCCTTCTAGTAGACTGTTTCTCAACCCTTTGATATTTACAGCATGAGTTACTACAGTAGCAAAATCACAGGAATGAAGTAGCAACCAAATAATTTTATTTTTGGTGAGTCGCCACAACACAAGGACTGCTTTTAAAGGGTGGTAGCCTTAGAAAGGCTGAGAACCACTTATCTATTGGCTCTAAGGAAATGGACTGTGTAAGCCCTCCATTCTTGGTGTGAACACGGCTGTCTTCTCTGCCTCTGGAATTATTTCTTCTCCTTGTGTTTCTATGTCCAAATCTGCTCTTTGTATAAGAATATTAGTCGTATTACTCAGCTTTCCACTACTGTGACAAAATACACAAGACAGTTAACTTATAAGGAGAAAAGCCTTTGGCTCCTGGTTCCAGCGGCTTTAGTCCATGGATGATTGACTCTACTGTCTTCAAGCAGAGGCAGCACGTCAGTATGGGAGATGTGTGGCCAAGCAAAACTGCTTCCCTCATGATGGTCAGGAAGCAAAAAGAACAGGAGGAGCTACTGTTGAAATAGTCCCTTTAGTGGCAAGTGCTTGGCGTTCTTTCTTTTACTATAAACTCTACTTCCTGTTGGTGCCACAGACTGAGACTGAGGATTTAACAAATGGGCGTTTGGCAGACATCTGAAATTCAAATAATAGCACATGTCAAAATGCAGTTAGTGGCCTTGGTTCAGCTTGATGACGTCTGTCTCCAAGTAAGGTGGCGCTGACATTTGGAACTTCAACGTAGGATGTTGGGGGAGGCAGGCACAATTTAACCCAGGACCCTGGTCACATGGTCAGTGTGCAGCTTCTTGACTGCTACCAAAAGCAAACCCAGGTATATATGAACGAAACAGTGAGGCTGGGATCCCAAGAAGATCATATCTTTATGGGCACCAAAACTTGAATTTCAAATTTTATCCTGTCAAGATGCCTTTGGATAATTAAAAAACAATCAGTGAATAGCATAAAAATCAGTTTTAGTTCACAGGCTATACCCGAACGGAGTGGAGGCCAGGTTCAGATCATGGACTGCATAATTCGAGCCTTCGCCTTACGGCCTCTGAATGTAACAGCTGCATGGGTTCAGGTTACATTAGTGATGCATGGACCCAAATGTCTTTGTCTAAATATTTTATTTTATAAAGGGTAAAATTACAGGGCTGGAAAGATGGATCCGTGGTTATGAGCACTGTCTGCTCTTCCAGGTGACCTGGGTTCAGTTCTCAACATCTACATGACAATTCACAGCTGTCTGTGACTCTGCTCCCAGGGGACCCAGTGACCCTCTTCTGGTCTCTGTAGGTACACAGACATGTTCAGGCCAATACTAGTACACATAAAATTAAAAATAGGTAAAATATTTTAAAAAGAAAAACTACACTAGTATTTATGTGTGTTTGTGAATCTGGATAAATGTCAAGATTTTATAAAAATCTGCAAAGTTGGCCTAATGAGATTAAACTTCTTAGCTTTTGATTATAACCAAACATGGAAATGTTTTAGAATATGTTTGTTTTTTGAAGTCTAATTTTTTTCAGGTATTTTGTTTCCCTATTGTAAAGTTTCTTCTTCTTCCTCCTCCTAGTCCCCCTCCTCCTCCTCTTCCTCTCCTTCTCCTTCTTCTCTTTAAGCAGTTGCTTCAACATGATTTTTAGAGGAAAAATGTTACCTATGCCAGAAGAAAAGGATTAAATGGGATGGAAAAAGAAAAGTTTGGTTGCTATTTGTGTCAAACTGTTAGACACACACGGGCACTTCAGCAGCTCCCCAAGTGATACTAGTATGAACAAACTTCCCTTGGAGGATCCTGAGGGACAGATGCCTTAAATGGTAACTCCCATACTCACATCCAAAGTCAGTGTCCCCCACAAGCGATGAGTCTGTCTGTCCTCGTTTTCTGTCCTTTGCTTTAGGCACATCCTTGGGAGCTACCGTCAGGATGGTCAGTTCCCAAAATGCCGAGACACTTTGACGATGTAACCCTGAGACCCTGCAGCTGGACACGTCCTGCTGTCCTTCACTCTGAGGGTGTTTGTGACCGTGACTCAAGCCTTTTAATTCCACTTGTGTGAACATTGTCTAGTTCATACTAACAGGGTTCAGGATTTGCAGTTTTGGCAAATTCACTTTTAACGAGTGAAAAATGATAAGGAATTACAAAACAAGTATATTTTTATGTTTATCGAACTACTTGGAAATTTGACTACCCATAGGATTCTGGATCCCCGGCAGCAGGTGCTGCTTAGAATTGCAGGCCCAAGCCCCCTCTCAGACCTACTGAACAGGTCTGTAGTGTTATAAGCTTGCAGGTGACCCACGAGTACTCAGAGAAGCCTTCAGTAGATGACCTTTGAGATTTCCATACTTCTGCCTTTCCTTAGCAGGATTGGCTCTCCTTCCAGGTAAAGCCTCAAATGCCAACCCAACCACCATGCACTTCCGAGGGTTACTTAGCCTCTGCCGGTCCTTCCTATAGCTGGAAAAACCTACACCCAAGAAAAAATTATTTCCGAGGCCCTTGGAAGAGTTGTTCCTGCTTTTCAGGTCAATTCACAAAAGGGGAAACAAGAAGACCAGTTTCCGCTTTGCATCTCCATAGAAACCTTACCTCAGTGTCAATCCACAAGTGAGCTTGTTTTCTTTGCTATCTTAGCTAAGCTGTGAAACTCAAAATAAGCCCTGGGTGAAGTGAAGAAACTTCTAATTTGATGTTTTTCCAAGACACGGAAGTCTTGCTAAATTTGTTGGTAGACAGTCTAGCACAACTCGCATTACTAGGAGAAGGGCAATTATTTAAAACACTTCGGGTCTGAATGACAGCTGAGTCTTAAAGGCACAGAACATGAGAAGAGCCATGCTCCTGTGACTAAGTACACATAAAATGTAGAGTGGCCCTCCATGAACCCCACTGATGGCTTTGCACTGCAGGGAAGACTCCTTAGCTGTGGGGCTTCTTCCCATCCTTTGGTGCTATGGCGCTATACTACATGTCACCCAAAAATACAGGGTTGCTCCTCCACCTCTGAAAACTGCCTGGAACCCCCAGAGCACTCTCCATCTGGCCCAGAATTACTAAAAACCAACCCACTTCCTAGAGCTTATCCTACAGTGCTACAATCCCAAACTAGCAGGAAATTAAGCCTAATTCTGACCCCTTTGTCTCCAGATCTCTTCCAGTAGACTGGCTCTTAGAACGCAGCATCCTGTAGGTGCTGCAGACAGGCACACCAGCTGTGGGAAACAGGCTCTGGGAAAACAGCCTACAGAGTCTGTTAACTCTCCCCCAGAGAGACACTGTTACCAGTCCAAGATGGCCTCACCATGGGGCGGCTTGAAAGGACATGGTGGTGCTGGGCCTCCAACATGGAAGCAATTCAGGTCCTCGCCTGGGCCCGGGCAGTTTCTCAGAGAGGAAAAGAGAGCTGGTGTTTTCAGGACTCCTCTCAGTGGAAACCCTCCTTGCTAATGCAGCCCCAGGGCCTGGGCATCTCTGTTAAGCTCATCTCTCCCACAGCGGTTTGTCTGCTTCGTTCTCCCTTTCTTTTGCTTACAAATATTTATTTAGTAAAATAAAGCAGACAGTTCTCTGTTTTGGTTGTCTTTGTCTTCTAGTTTGGGTGTCAATAGTAAGTTAAAATACATATATTGCAAAGGAAATGATTGACCCATCTAGTGACATCTGAATATCACTTTGTAGCCTAATCACTCCTTATTTTGACCTCTCCCTATATTTCTCCTTTATATTCTATGGTCCATCTGGACTAAATACCTAGATCCTAATATTACCATCCCCAGATGTTTAAAACCTTGATTTGGTGATGTTTTGATTTACAAAGAACATTTCTGTCACCCTATAACTTTTTAATTACCCACCCACAGAAATAGAATGTTTGACAGGAAAGTAGATAGATTTTTTTCTCATTTACAAAGTTCATGAAGAATAAATAGAAATATTACTTATCTCTGAGAGACGACTCAAAGACTGTCTCAGTGCTTTTTCTTTTGGCTTCAGTGTACCTGGGGAGGACTAGGGTGCATGGGGACAGTTGTAGGTTACAGTTCTATGCCCGAGTCACGGTCAGTTCAGAGTGGTTCATGCTGAGTTTACACCACTGGGACAGCGCAGTGGGGAAGGGATCTCAGTTTCTCCCCCTCTACAGGTTCCTGGGCTCCATGTATATAACCTGTCAGCCTACCCTAGTGGCTGAGAATCTGTGCTGGAAAAAGAGAAAAAAAATCAGAATGTTCTAGATCTTCGGTTCTGTAATTATCCAGGTATAATCCTTGCTTCCTCACTGGCCACACATACTGGCATTATTTCAGTGCCTCTGTCCCATTATTGCTTGTTAACGATAGCAAGCTCCAATATGCACTAACACGGGGTGAGTTTAAGACAGCAGAGTGGGATGGGAATTCGGAGGCGCTGGCCTTTCTCCCTAGTTATATTAATATATGGCATCAAGGTTGCTAGATTTTCTGGTTGTAAAAGGAGCTAGATATTTGGATTTTTCACACATATTGTCACTTTTTAAACAGGCAGTAATATAATTACAAAATAGAGCAAACCTCATAAGAAAGGTTTGTAGTTGCTGGTAGCAAGAGTCTGTGTAATTCAAACTCTCTGAAAATAAGATGGCAAAGAAAAAAACACAAAAGCAAACAAACAAAAACAAAACAGAGAAAAAACCTGAAAGACATGCACCAAAGCATTCATTTAGAGGCATCCATCCCCACTGGTCCCACAAGGCAGGAACAGAAACAAGGAGATGGAGTTTGGGGAATGAGCCAGGACCCCTTCTGTCTAGAAGGGTCACACAGGGTATAGGTGACAGGCAATGACAGATGTCATTACAGGACAGGACAGCCTGCTCCATTGAAGTTCAGCTCTGCTATGCAAAGGGATAGCCAAAGAGGCTTCAGAGAAGCAGACCTGTGGCAGCCCAATGTGGCTGAAGGAAAAATAGGGAGAGTTCCGTTCCCACCAAAGCAAGAGATCCCCATGGCAGCCCCTGTACCAGGGGGTAACACGAAGGGAGCCATGATAAAGGTAAGGAGCAAAGAGTCTCAAGTCCAAGACCTACTGGGTCCCCAGGAGTCTCACGGAAGGAAACGAAGGGAGGCATATCGACTTCACCTTGTGCCATGTCTGTAACATCTTCAAACAAGATGGACGGCAGCCAGCAAAAGTTTGCAAGTCACCTAAAGAGACAAACCATCAGGTGCCAGAATCAACAGACCTTTTATACATCCACAGGAGACCCACAGGTGTGAGTCTGTCTGACAAAACTATGAAACAATTGTTTTCACTATACTTATAGTATTCAAACCCCACATAAAAGGCAATGGCAAATAACTAGAGGTTATTGTATTTTAAATCAAGATGCTGTGGGTGAGGGAAAGATGTTGGCCCAGCTGTTAAAAGTGCTTGCTGCTCTTGTAGAGGATCCGGGTTCCGGGTTCAATTTTCAGCAAGCACAAAGTGGCTCATAAATGTCTGTCATTCCAGTTCCAAGGAATCTAACACCTTCTCTTGGGCTCCTCGGGCACCAGGAGCACACATGGCACACACACAGAAAAGCACAGACAAAACACTCATAGCCATAAATTAAAATCTTTAGAACAGATCTTTAGAATTAAAAAAAGAGTTAAAAACTAAAAATAATAGTCGAAACTAAAACATAATAGTTTCATCCACAACAGAAGAGATTGTTAATGATCCTAAAATAGGTCTGAAGAAACAAGATACAACGCAGCTGGAGAATTAATGGAGGGAAATTGAAGAGAGGTCGTGAGCCAGGGAAGTTACTTGAGCAGTTGTAATATGATTATTAGTCCCAGAAGGAGAGGAGAAAACACTGAGGTTCAAGCAAAACCTGGAAAGGTTATCTGTCCAGTGGGACTGGATGGCAACACAGGAGGTGTAATTAATAATTACTTCATGTGTAGATACAGACCAAAACCACAGAAAATGAAAGACAAACAAAGTAACTGTCTGATTGACAACTAAATTTTAGCAGCAACACTGAAAAATCAAAGGACTGGCGTCAAACCGTTTATAGCCTAGAATTCCCAAATGTAGTGAACGTCTTCTTGCAAAATGAGCACACATGGAAGAACTCTTCTAGCAACTGACACAGAAAAGTAGTGTCTCAGCCGACCCCACACATGAAGGAGCGCCACCCCCAGAGAGCGTTGGGCAGAGGGACATTATCGCAAACAGATTTTGGAATAAAGTGCAGCAAGGAATAAAAGCAAAGAGTGCAGTGTCCTGCATGGTTTGGCCCTGGGAACCTGATGGGAGATAGGACCGACAGAAAAGCACAGATTGGCTGGTCTGTGCTCACCGGGACGGCAGGCACCAACTGCAGTAGCAACCCCCAATCCCCGTGTGTTTATTTTGTACATCTGAATCGAGAATGCAGATTTACTGTAGACAGATAAACAAGGGAGAGGGTTTGTGGTACACAGCTGAGCAAAGAGGCAGGTGTAGCTAGTCCAGGTAGGAGGTCTCTGTAAGGAGCAGTCTCAGGCTGCCGTTATTCCTGAGGAGGAAGCCGTGGTTGATAGCTTCTGCGCAACCACCAACATTCACACTTGGACCAGATGAAGGCTGTGCCATCCCTCTGAGTCTCACCGGGGAAGGCTTTCTCATTTCCATGGGTCTGAGGCATTGAGGTCCTTGACATGGCTGTGCCCATGTCAGACAATACACATTTTCTCAGGACTCTTTACATTCTCCACAAAAGAGATTTTAAAGGGATAAACTCTAAAAACTATGTCCAAAGAAAAAAAGAAAGTTCAGCATTTGACTGTTTTCAAACTGAGAAGTAAGCGTGTGTGTGTGTGTGTGTGTGTGTGTGTGTGTGTGTGTGTGTGGTGGGGAGAAGGAGTTGTGTATATGTCTGTGTGTGTGTATGTGTGTGTGTGTGTGTGTTACACTCACATAACTAATAACCAAAACAGTACCAGTCATTTCAGATAAGGTAGACTTTAAGGTCAAAGTCACTGATAAAGTTAAAGAGGGACTCTTCAAAAATAAAAGCCAAGCTTATTTTCTCCCAAGAAATAGAAATATAAATCTCTAAACCAAAGGACTGGAGAAAGTATAAGGAAAAAAATGAAAGGAATCCTTACTAATCCTAAAATATTCCTAACCCTGCTTCAGTAATTAATGGAGCAAGCAAACATCCTATTAGGGCTAAAACAGATTAGTGAAACACACCCAACTTAACAGGCATATATTGAGGCCTTGCCAAGAGACTTAAAACATAAAATTCTTTTCATGACATGGAGACACATGTAAAAATTAACCTTGGGTAGAGAATGAAAGGGCCACCTCTGTCACAAAGCCAATTAAGTTGAAAAGCAAGGTGACATAAGCACGGGACACATTTGATAAAATGCAGCACTCATTGATGGTCAACGTTCTTCTGAAGGAACCGGACAGAGAAGCCTTTAGTCTCACAGAACTGTGCTTCTGGAACATCTCTGGTGCAGGCAATAGGGCTGTACTGCTAAAGACAGCCAGCCAGCAGGCTTGCATACAACTCCCGCTATTCTCAGAAGCACAAACATCAATTTTGCGTGCGACTCAAGTCGATTAAGTGTAATAAACATCTGTGTGGTTATAACAGTTTACAATTCCTTTCCTTTTACTTTTATTTTGCATGCATGGGTATTTTGTCCATACACGTGTGTGCAGTGCCCTAAGAAGCCATAAAAGGACGTTGGATTCCCCCTAGAACTGGAGTTACAGCCACTCACAGTTCTTAAAGGACTAATTTCAAATGCCATACCTGGAAAAGAACCCTTTCACAGAATAGGCACGCAGATGGCTCTGTTTTTGAAAAGGCTCCTGTCTGGTCCAGAGACAGCTGCATCTTCCCACATCATCCTGTGTGGTGTTAGTCTCTTCCCTGAGACACAAGGGAAGGTCGGAGTGCAGGATTCGGCCATATTGGGCACCTGGTTACCAGAGCTGTTTACACATCTGACAAAATGGACATTGTTGGCATCAATGACCCCTTCATTGACCTCAACTACATGGTCTACATGTTCCAGTATGACTCTAACTAACCATGGCAAATTCAACGGCACAGTCAAGGCTGAGAATGCGAAGTTTGTCATCAAGGGGAAACCCATCTCCATCTTCCAGGAGTGAGATCCTGCTAACATCAAATGGGGTGATGCTGGTTCTGAGTATGTCATGGCGTCTACTGGTGTTTTCACCACTGTGGAGAAGACCAGGCACGCTTGAAGGGTGGGGCCGAAAGGGTCACCATCTCTGCTTCTTCTGCTGATGTCTCATATTTGTGATGGGTGTGAACCATGAGAAATATGACAACTCAGTCAAGATTGTCAGCAATGCTTCCTGCACCGCCAGCTGCTCAGTGGTCCCCCACCCCCTGCCAAGGTCATCCATGACAACTTTGGCACTGTGGAAAGACTCGTGACCACAGTCCATGGCATCGCTGCCACCTAGAAGACTCTGGATGACCCCTCTGGGAAAATGTGGCATGATGGCCATGGGGCAGCCCAGAACATGATTCTGTGTCCACTGGTGCCAAGGTTGAGGGTAAGGTCATCCTAGAGCTGAGGGGGAAGTTCACTGGCACATCAGACTTCCACATACCTGTTTCCATTGTGTCCATCATGAATCTGACATGCTGTTAAGTATTACAGCATCAAGAAAGTGGTGAAGCAGGCATCTGAGGACCCACTACAGGGAGTTCTAGGCTGTAATGAAGAGCAGGATGTCTCCTGTGACTCTTCCAGCTTTGATGCTGGGACTGGTGTCAGGGTTACTCTCACTGACAACTTTGTCAATAACATTTCCTGGTATGACAATGAACACAGCTACAGCCACAGGGTCCTGGCCTCCACAACCTCCAAGGAGTAAGAAACCCTGGACCACCCACACCAGCAAGGACTCAAGACACAAGAGCAAGAGAGAGGCCCTCAGCTGCTGAGGAGCCCCTGTCTCAACTCAGTCCCACACTGAGCATCTCCCTCACAGTTTCCATCCCAGACCGCAGAATAAGGGAGGGGCTTAGGGAAACTTACTCTCTTGATACCATCAATAAAGTTCACTGCACCTCCCACAAAACCCCAAAACCAAAACAACAACGATAAAGACTTCAAAAGGAAAGCTTCTCTATGAGTGGATGAGGGGTCACCTGTGCTAGCATCTGCCCAACTTTGAGGCTCAGCTCAGAGCACTGACCAGCCTTGCGACTTCCAGCACGTTAACACAATGCCTCCGGACTTCTGTTTCCTCATCAAGAAAGCAACACAAGACTGTCCCCTCAAAGTCTGTTTGTAAGATCAGTTTGGCACATGGATTCAGAATGGTATTGAATTCATAGTGGTTACCTATGTCCACACCCAAAAACTGTTCACAATGAATCAAAACCTCAGAATCCAAAATCGAAGCCAATATTTCAATGTGTATTCCCTGTGAGTTAAGCCCAGCCAGGAGATATTTTCTGGTGTCCAGATCTGCTTAGGCAAGAGGGAGAAGACAACGCATGTGTGGAGTTCCTACTGTGCATTTATACATGTACTTGGGTGAAGTCCCTGGGCACTTCATAGACAGAGCCCCAACACCAGCAAAGGGTGTTGCCGAGAAACAGGCTGTGTATATCTGCCTGCCTGGTAACCACTGTGCCAGCTTGCTTTTTAATGCTGTTGTCAGCTGTGGAATGTGTTGACCAAGAGGCCCCCTGCCACGTGATGAGCTGAGAAAAAGATCCCTTCATCCATGCTCATTAGCACGAATCTGAAAGAACAGCTCGGAATTTCGACCGGCTGGGTGTCAGCCTAAAGACTGACAGGGTATGGCCTTCTGATCTGAATATTAGTTGCTGGTCCATAGAGAAAAGAACCAGCCAAACATCCTGTATCTGAGAGCTACTTGATGCTTGTAAAAGTATCATGACTTAAAACTGCCTGGGAGCATTTGATAATAGCATCATTAATGCATGGATATTAATTGAATGTTTACTATGTGACAGGCACTGTCATATATCATCTTGTTTCATGCTCTTGACTCTGTGCGGCAATAGCTATTATTAGATTCCAATTTGAAAAGTAAGGCACAAGAGATTAAATACCCTGTCTAGTTTGTGCTGGAGGTGGAAATAAAGCCAGGCACTACTGATATAGGGAATTAATGCACTTACTGTAGAGTTTCCTTTATTGTTCAGCCAGCTTTAACTCTTTCCTGACCTACCAAAGCAGTGCCCTTGGCTGCTGTTATCAGCTGATCTTATTTAATAAGCTTCCTCACAACTTAGCAGCATACTTCCATGATCTATTCTATGTATCCATGGATCCCAAGAGGGCTCTGGTATAGTTTTCCCATCATACCCAGCTCTATGATGTCAGTGCGTGATGGGAAAACCGATGGTGAGTTACTCAAAATGGCTGGAGCTGAAGTCCTCTTGTTCCTGCTTTAGGCATATGTCAGACCTCTTAACACAACCACTAAGGGCTTGCCATTCTGACAGGTGTGACAGACTCATTTAGATTTGCATTTCCCTCATGGCTAAGGATGTCGAACATTTCAAGAGCTTCTTGGCCATTTGAGATTCCTTGGTTGAGAATTCTGTTTAAATCTGTCTCCCATTTTTTAATTGGATTACTTTGTTGATGTCTACTTTCTTGATATATATATATATTTCATATATATATATATATATATTAAATTAGCCCTCTGTCAGATGCAGAGTTGGTGAAAATCTTTTCCTATTTTGCAGACTGTTGTTTTGGAAGACCAAGACTTTTAACACATTGATTATTGGAAGATATTTAGCCCTGACCTATAGCAGTGACCCTCAGAGTATCTAGTATAATAAAGATTGATCTGGGCCTAAAAGAAAGTACTTCAGTAGCGGAGTCTCCAGCACATTGGCTCATTCCTCCTAACTCCTGATTTGAAATTGCTTTTGAGATGGCATTTTTCATCACATAGTAGTAAATAATGTCATCGTCAGTCACGATGAGTTGAATGCTATGGAAAATACCAACTCCAAAATCTTCATATGCTGCTTATGCAAATGAGGCCCAGGTGGCTCAGTTCGGGAGACTAAAGGCCCAAGACCTGACAGTCCTATTTGTTCTGCTTCTGGTGAGGGCCTAACAGGAGATAGTGTCATAACAGGTTCAGGTATCAAATGAAGGGATCCTGTCTCTACACAGGAAGCCAGAGAGGCTGTATTCCCATAGTCCCTTGGAGGACATAGCACCATCTGGCTTAAAGACCTAACATTAGGCTCTATCCTTTAAAGGACCACTGTCTCCCAACATTTAAAGGCCCAACATCTCCCAAAGTTTATCCAAAGATAAACTTTCAATACATGGGTCCTCAGGGGCAAACTCAAACAATGTCTAAACCATGGCTTGGGTTTTGTTGCCCTAAATCCTATCCAGGGAGGGTATTTCTGGTCCAAAACTTTCAAGTATATGTTCACTGTGAACTTCCACTCAGGAAACACACTGTGTGCACACTCTACACTACTGACACACCCATCAGATTGTGGCAAAGGCCAACTTCTCAGGAGGAGCCATGGTGAATGCAGGGCATGGTCCTCTTGGCAATCCCTGGGGTCAGAAATCCAAATGGCAGGCTGACAACTCACCGGAGCCAAAAGGGCAGGAAGACACAACAGTAGCAAGTTGCTCTTTTGAACCCTAGAGGCATTCGTTTGACATCTGGGACAGCATATGTTGAGTTTATAATAAGAGACCATAGAGTATACCAAGCGGCCGCTTGACTGCCAGCCTGCGTGTTCCAACTCCTTTCTGGGTTTTTAATGATAACAATCACTTCTATATCTGCCTGATCAGGTTGCTGTAAATGATAGAGTAACCTGTATCACACTGTTTGAGCCCAATGTGCTGCAGGTGGAAAATTCTACACTTTGACTCTTGCAATATGGCCCCAGTGAAAATGAAGATGTATTGAGAATAGTGTATAGGTGCATATATGTTCTGGTGCATGCATGTCCTGGAGCATACATGTCCCGGTGTATACATGCATGTACTGGTATATATATGTCCTGGTACATACATGTCCTGATGCATACATGTCCTGGTGCATACATGTCCCGCTTACTGTGTCTTTCACAGCACAAGTGATTTATGTGTCCATTTCATCTTCCTTCAGTCCACCCGCCTGAGACCCTCCCTCCCTCTCAGGGCATGGAAGTTCCTCCTTAGCCTCCCTGACCAGCTGTAGGCTATTCAGCTCTATTTTGAACCAATCAGGGGGTGAGGGAAAACAACGTTTTACAAAATCCTGAGTCCTACCAAAGTCCAGACTGCAACGGGATCTCTGGGTACAGAAATCAGCATATGAATACATAGTGCACAAAACATCTCCCAACAGGAACCTAAATGCCATTGTAAGGAAGCTGAAGAATTGGTTTATTTGTTTGTTTTGATTTCTCACCAATATCCTGCAACATCTCATGCACATCTAATTTATCAAATCGCCATTCTCTGTTGTCTTCAAATCACTGAATTTCATTTTTATAGTAAATCTTTCTATGTGCATACTCACACCTTACTGTTTATTTTGGTAATTATATTAAAATAATTTTGATTCAATTATTTGAATGAAGTGAAATTACTTGTGGTTGTTCATCACTGAGGTTGTATAATTTAATGATGTAAAACATATACCCCCAAATTAACATGTCCCCTGCTCTGATTATGATCCTTGCTCCACTGGGGCCTCCACTGCAGAGTGAATTAAATTGGTGAACCCCACCCCAGCATTTAGGTCCCCTCACATCAGACTGGCTTTCGGTCTCTTAGGCTTCTCTGAGTATTCAGTACTTACCAGACGACTTGAGCTATCTGTGCCCTATGTATGTTCTTTTGTCTGATTGCAAACCTGAATTCCCGTCAGTTTTTAATGCCTCTCTCTAAGCACAGGCTTCTTTTTTTCCAGAATTATGGAATCTTTACTATTTTTTTACTCCACTACTGCCCAATTCTTCTCTCTCAATACCTTTGGTTTGAATTTTGTCTTTAAATGGACTCACTTTATACTTATATGTAAATTTACATGGGCAATCCATACTGAAACGTGATATTGTTTGATGAACAGAAGTGGATCACACACTTGAGTATAGTAAAAATGTATATGAGAATGTCCTCAGTTGAGGCAAGCCCTAAGGCAAAGTGCTAAGGGTCAGGGATTGAAGACTGCAGACAGACCAGCTTCCCCACTGCTTTGTAATTTATGTCTTATGGGTGTGTCTGGGGTACGCACTCTGCTCTTCAGAAACCAGACAAGCAACTGAAGGACAAGAAGTGATGCTTGGTCCTTTGCTTAACTTTGTTCCAAGCCACTTCCACCACTCTGGAAACACTGAGGAAGCTCAGTGGCCAGGGGGTACAGGTCAGGAAGATAGATCCACTCATTTGTTCTACAGCATTAGCACTGCACCATCTTCTCCGAAATGTCAGGATGGTGGGAGGACAAGGAATGGACTTTACCCTCACACTGAATGTGGGCAGGGATTTGGTGGGGCTATAACTTAAAAGGGATTCATGTATCCGAGGAAGAATGGAGGTTGCCAGACTTCCTGAATTCAGTCTTCTTTAGTCGTAGGCTTATGCATGTCCCTATCATGAGTATAGAGCCGCTTTCTGCCCTGCTTCTGTATCCTGCCCATTCCCGTCGCTGCAAAATGCAGTCTGAATCCACACCTCTAAGGTAGAGATCCATCCAAAGCCTGTACTGTAACTGATTTCAAGTTGATTATCATCCCTCTTTCTTTTCCAGGCAGTGCTGAGCCCTCTCATAGCCATTGCGCTGAAAATATCCCAGATTCATGAGAGAACTGGCCGGAGAGGACCCACCGTCATCACCTAAGCACAGGGCGGCAGAGCACTGGGAGAGATGCTTCACCATGCCTTCTCGCTTCCTGTTTGTGCCTCTTAGGACTCTGGAGAAACAAAAGCTATTTTGCTGTTGGGGTGGGGGGTAAAAGGAGGGTGGGAATGGGGGGATGTACCCCTTTTAATTTGGTTTGTCCAGTTCTTCCAAATGCAGCAGGGTCTTTAGTTGTCTGTCAGAGCTTCACTACTGTTTAAGACCTGGATTTTGTCACACCAAAGCGCTACTCCTTTTGAGAAAGATAGGGAACTATTAGTCACAGCCCCTGTATATTTCTGGTGTCTTGTGAGAAAATATTCTGAGAGACAGGAGAGAGAGAGAGAGAGAGAGAGAGAGAGAGAGAGAGAGAGAGAGAGAGAGAGAGAGAGATCTAAGGTCTTTGGGTGGGCAGAAGACTCCCTACCATAGAGGAAGACTCATTTGCATCTTTGTTCGGATCTGCCATGGTGGAAGGTTTAGAACTTCTAGGCGACACACCCCTCCCACTGGCCATCCAATGGCCATGCTTCCCAGCCTGCCAACATCTCTGCACTAGCTCTCCTAGTCTTCTAGGTTTTCTATGATTCACAATGACACACCTCCAACAAGACACACACGAAGGTGCTTTCCTTTCTTTTATTTTGCGTGTAGTATCCACTTAGCTGCCAAGCTGGCTGCATCCCTCTGAATGTAGCCATTTCTTGTGCAGTGGGGAAGGATTTTCCAGCGGCAGATGAAGGATTCTGAAGGGGCTGGAGTATTTAATGGGAGAGTTGTGGGCCCTCTGGGACAGAGAGGTGGATTGTCACAGCTGGCTCTCTTTGCCTGAGGGAAAGGGACCTGGCAGCTCCTGCAGGCACATGGACTAGGGCAGAGTCCTCTGCCAGGCATGGGATGTGTTTGCTTATGTTTGTCTCCCTTGGGAACTGCAGGTTGGCTTATCACACCCTTTGAGGAGGTGACCTAGTGCCCCTTTACTGTTAAGCAAGGCATGATCGCTGTCATCAAGGTCAGTGCCGCAAGGAAACATTCCCAGATAGGTGTTTGTTTCCGTTTTCTCTCCGCGCTTCTGTCAAAAACTTGCTAGGATATTTAGTAGCCAATAAACCAGAATTTCCTTATTTTAACCTCCATATAAGATTGTGGACCTCAGCTCCTTTGTGTCTCTTGCGGCTTTGCAATTCGAGCAGTTGTCACCTACTGTGATTAAATCAGTCACTCACAACTCTGTCACAACTGTTGGTCATTCTGACGACTTGGCAAACGGATTCTAAAACACTGAATTGCTCAAAATCAGTTTTGGGAATCAACAAATATTAAAATGGCATCTAGCCATTCACCATAACATGGTTTACTTTGGAATAATGGGAAGGCGGCTTTTAGCTGAGATTATTTTTTTTAAGTTATAAAAAGTGTGTCACAAATGGAGAACTTTTGCCTTGTGGCTTTTGTTCTCACTATCTCTGGAGTAAAGGTCACTGATAATGTCTGTCCATTCATTGACGGTAGAGATGTGGTCACTGTGATCTCACAGGTCCTTGGGCTTGTCAGCTCTCGCTGGCCTAGCAAGTATTTTTTGTTTTCAAGTTCCTGAACTTAAATCATCTCTAACTTTTAAGTTCAAGTTATTCTACTTCAACATTCTCTTTCCTTTTTTAAATGTGTATGTAGTAGCTCAATTTATAGTCACCTATTTGCTCGCTCACTCATTCATTCATTCAGTAAACACTAGTTGAGTAGCTTGCCCCAGGCACATTTCTCTTTTTGATGTAGCAGGAAGATGGATGAAGTTATTCTTGCTCTTAGGAATTCACAATTTTGGGAGAGTTGGCTGTGACAAAAACCCAGAAGTAATTGGAGAGACATCCATGTTACAGTAGAAATGCAGGCATGAGCTATGGGGACATACAGATGATAAATGACTCAGAAATCGTGGGACACCAGAACAGGACACTTTTCCTAAAGAACAGCGTTTCTCAGGATCCATAATTATTTGTATAACTTGCCAGAGGTTAATGGAAGCAGCAAGACGAAACAGTCCTTGTTAGCCAGGACTTAGAGGAGAGATTGACTTTGGGGACCACAGTTGGTGTGGTGGGTGACATTCAGGCAGACACAGGAGGTGACATCAAGGGCAGCAGATCTGAGAGGCCACCATTTTCTCTCAGCTATATTAACAAACAGTAGGTCTCCCTCGGAGACTCTAGGACATGGCCTGTCTTTGGACCCTCTCAAGTTCACATTGCTGAGGAATTATTTGTGCCTTAACCCGGGATTGCATGTGTGTATTCTTGTGTTATTCCCATGTGAGAAGGAAGTCCGCAACACATTCTTCCCTACATGATGCTCTGCTTGTCAAAGATGGAGGCCCAATAGCCAGCCTTGAAGAGCAAACGACCAGAAGGTCATTGAGACGGCTGGAGGGCGAGTGAAGGCGTTACTGCAGACGCCTAACAAGGGGCTGGAGCTCAATCCTCAGAATCTAGGTAGAGGTAGGAAGAGAGACCTCATTCCAAGGAGTTGTCTCTGACCTTCATGTGTGTCCTGGCATGTGCCCCCCATGCACACACACAATCATCTTTTTTAAAATACAAATGAGCAGCATGAGACATTTAAGAGTTTTGTGAGAACCTGCACAGTAAATCACAGAAGAGGCTATGGTTAAAGTAAAGTAACTATTAAGGCTACTCTGGTGATCTTCTAGCACCAAGGGGTTCCCTCACTGCAGCATATGCCTCTGGAAAGTAGCAAGCCACCGCACACACAAATACATACACATATACATTCACATACACATATACACATATAACCAGGACGTCATCCCATGCATCTAGGGGATTTGGAAATGTGTAGTATGTAATAATGCCAGGGAGGCATTTATAGGAAGAACCTGGGTTTAAATACTGTGCCTGCCAGATGCCCGCCATTCCCCCAAAACAAGAGGTTGCTTTGTTTCATTCAGGATTATTTAACTTCCTCATCATCCTTTTAAAAGGGAGGTGGGTACGTAGATGTCTCAGATGGTAAATTGTCTCCAAAAGTATTGCCCTCTGGCTTCCACAGGTATGTGTACCCATCCATGCATTCACACGTAAGGGTAGCCATTTTTAAGGAGAGAACATTTATCAAGTCTTACTGTTCCAAATTGCAGAATGTGTCCATTATATTTGCAGGTCATAAATGCTTTCACATAAGACATTTTAGATTGATGGTCATCCTTGTTGGAGCCCTAAGCTAGAGTTGGCCACACTTAATCATGGCAAGAATGATAGTCTCGTGGCATTGTTTGGCCACCCACGGGTCAATATAAGGCTGGAGTGGCCAGATCCATGAGCTATGGCTGATGTAGAGGATGAGAAGCATTTGTGGATAATGAAAGGAAGATGACTCCATGCCCACGGCTAGTAAATCAGTGTTTGGACCATCGACAGTTACAAATGGCAAGAGATTATCTGGGGCAGCAGAGCTTAACAGAATGGCTGTTCCACTTCAACCAGCCGGAGGCCTTACCAGCAGAAACATCCCATGCAGTCGACAGCTCACCAGTGTGTAACCCTGGGTTGCCGTGGAACTTTATAGAACGAGGTGGGGACATGGGTTACAAATGCGTGACTTCCCTTCTTTCTTCTTCTTTCAGCACCTAGCGTGTAGGTGATCATAAATGATGCTTCATCAAAAACAATGCACTTAAGGAAATGTTGACAAACAGATGTGTCAGGGAAATCACCTGTAGGTTTTGCATGGAGAGGTCAAGGCAGAGCCCAGTACAATGCAGATATGCAAGGACCCAGCCAGCATCGTGTACTCTCTACTGACCTTGCCACCCTGATCTTCTTGGTGCTGGAGGCAATTACTTAAACTTGTTGATCAACATAAAACTATCAACTGGGGCATGGGTATCATTCACGGTGGAGATAAGGGAGAGAAACAGTGTCTGCCATGGAGACTTTCTTCTCCTCATTGTCTCATAGTCCGAATGCTCTCTGCAATATCCATGGAGCCATGGCTCCCAACCCAGCAGCGTTCCATTTGATCACAAACCTGAGAAAGAATGAAGATGCCAGAGGTACTTTCCCTGAGAGCATCCTTTAGGGCGTAAGTTATCATTCATTATAGGAGGACACATTGTTTTGACTTGTTCACTGGATTCTAGTTGGTGGGATTCTAAAATACAAGCTTTCTTTGCATAATACCCAGGTTCTTGACTCTTGAGTCAGAGCACATGTATCTTAGAAACATGTGAAGAAGTATGAATTGGTGCTGTTTTTTTCTTTTTTTCTTTTTTCCTCTGTCCCTCCCTCCCTTTGTTCATTGGCAGAGTTTCATGTAGTCAAGGCTGGCTTCTAACGTATTATGTATCCAAGGCTGGCTTTGAACTCCTGATCCTCCGGCTTCTACTTTGCAAGTGCTTGGGTTGTAGGTGTGTGTCATCATGCCTGCCTTTAGTGTTCTTTTTAAAACGGAAGCAATGGCTGCTGTCAGTGATGCCTGGGTTTGTGGAAATACAAACTCATCTTCATACTGTGGAGAATGTTACCATGACTTATGTTCTTCTACTGATTTGTGATACAAAAGGTGACAGAAAGGGGGAGGGGAAGGAAAGTCTGAGGTGATGGACAGTTGGCTCCGTGGGTAGGCTTGTTTGTTGTGAAAGCAGGAGGAGCTAGTTTAAATCTTCACATGGGCCAGGAAGATCTCTGAAAATTCACTTGCCAGCCAACCTACCTGAAACTGAAGCCCCTGACCACTCCATGCATGTGCACACACAAGCACTTGTACACATACACATGTGTGTACAACACAGCCCACAAAATAAATTTTAAAAAGACTCTGAATACAAAATTTATTGTCTTATGGACTAACACAATTTACACAAAACGAGTTCAACATTCGCTTTAGCCAACCCCCAGTTGTACAAAAACCATCTATTCTGGGTGTGAATCTGGTTCGAAGTCTCCTAATGCTGGCCAATCAGACCCATAGGGGAAATTGCCCTACAGAGGGATGAAAAGAAATGACAAGAAAGGAGCAATAAATTTCACTGCTAATAAACGATTGCTTTCCTGCTAAACAACCACCAATGGCCTTCCTTCTAGCCATTCCCTCATTGTCATGGATTCAATGCAGGGTTCTTCGCCTTCCTTCAGGCCGCTGTTTTCTTGAACATGGTCCCTGAAGTCTTGAAGCCTCAATTAACCCATTGTGAAAATAGGAATGGTCATAGCCCTCACCTTGTAAAGATGGGGTGAGGGTTAAACAAAGGGTACAGGAGGGCTCTTTGGACCTGCTGTTTGGAAGGCATGGCGTAACTGTTAGATGTTAACACGGACACCTCACTCCCTAGGGAAAGAATTGGAGGCCAGGAGATGAAGATCTTCATCCATGTTCCAGTGCCTCACCCTGAGTGTCCTGCTGGCGTCCTTCCACCAGCATGTTCTCTGACTTCAAAACCTCCCACAAAGAAAATGAAACCAGGGAGGGACCACTGGGTTAAACCTAGAAGTCTAGTTCTCTCTCTGGAGACACCAAAATCATCCTAGTACTAGAGATGTGGCCTTACAAGTTTTAATCACTCACGTTCTGAATTTGGCGAGGGTGCATCTTTGAAAACTGCATAGAAACATATTTTAATCTGCACAAGATTTATAGCAAGCTGTATATCAACCTCATGTTTGATTCTCTCTATCATGAATTAAGTATTCTATCTGGTCAACCTGAATCTATAAGAGCTCCTGTGTGCTTGTAGAAAGACCTCTTTAGGAAATAACACCTTGTGTTTGAACCATTTGGAAGCAAATGTTACAGTCTCTTTTATATAGAAGAAAAAGACACACATAATTAAAATACAATGATACAAAACAACACTCCTAGGTTCCTAAGACATCTTCTATGGTGTGTGTGAGCGATGGTGTCACTCAGGGAGCCCACTCAGTGGGGTGATACCAGGGCTGCCACCCAAGCATCCTTTCCTTTGATTCTTTGGACACAGCGTGTGAAGGGTTATGGCATCCAACCCACAGCCAATGTGTCTCCAGGCTCAGGCTGAGGTGATGAGGTTAGGAAGGAGGTGGAAGGGCCCTTCTCTGTGGTCTAAGGTTCATCTAGGTTGGGCTTTGTGGGAATTTCCTGCACCCACTTCCTGCTGGTGGCTATCCCCTTCTGGAGCCCCATGCTGCCTGGAAAGGCTAAACTTGAGTCACCGGAACCCATAGTGGCCTTGCTCCAGTGCAGGGTGGCAGAGCAACTTCCCAGTCCCTGGCCAGGCTCTCTCCTCAGCAGCTGGCGAGTTCTGAGAGCTGGAGAACAGCCCCGGCCTTCAGCACTGTGCTCGGTTCCTCAGCATCCTGTGTCTTCACTGTAGCTGCTGCAACTGCTATGTTCTCCGGGTAGGGTGGCGGGGCCTCTGGTTGTGGGTCATTTTTGTCTTTGTCTTGGGGTTCAAGGCTTGTCTCTGTATACAGAGGAGGAGGAAATCCTAGGAGCCCTCTGCCTGCAGAACAAGCCTGTTTCTCAACATCCAGGCTCTCTTCATAAGCCGGGGGGTAAAAGTCAGGCCTGTGGAATGAAACGCCACAAATGTGCATGTGTTATTTAGGCCTTGATGGTGAAGAAGCATATGTCTGCCTCTCTCAACTTACATTGTGTGAATCTAAACTGCTAAGAAACAGAGTTTGAAACAGATGTACTTTTCTGGCATCACCGATTTCTAAAAACGCATGCACATCCTTCCAGAAGAGCCCCCTGTCAGCCATAGCAGGTCCTCCTGTTTCAGACAGCATTCCAAGTGGTTCCACCTCGCTTGTTCTTTCAGTCTGAGAAACAGCCATTCAGTGTATTAACCTTATCAGCTTTAGGTGACACAGGGACTTTGACCATGTCAAATCCTTGTTACCATTCACACATATCATCTTCTACTCCACTCTCAAAGCCTCAGACCTTCACAAGCAACAAAATAATGAATAGGACCTCCATTACATGCAGGTCCATGACAGAATAAATGCCACCACTCTCTCCTGACACATTGGCAAGCCCTGGGCATCTAGATTCAGAGAAAATATAGGAAACACACTCCGGTTGCAAAAGACATCAGCTGAGAGCTTTCTGTGGGGCTTTCACTTACAGAGTGATGCCAGCCTGCCCATGTTAAGAGCCATTCACCTCAGCTGACAGGCATGGTGGTCATCTTGCTCATCTAACTAATTTCTAAGTGCTTCTGGCTCCTCCATCATGAATGAAGGTGGGGGTGTGGCAAGTGGAAGGGAGACAGGGTGAGCCTACATGAGTTGTGTATTTATAGAGGTAATCTATCCAGTGCCAAAGGGAGTGTTTATGGAGGGTAACCACAACAGAGCAGAGCCTGCCATTTGTAGCCACTGTTCCACTCCAAATCTCCAAGCTGGAGGAGGAGGTGTCTACTGTACAGTGGAAGTCTTGACCTTTCCCAGGAATAGCTAAAGTTGAGTCATGGGGACAGAAAGGTGAGCTCTTCTGGAACCACTTGAGAGATTGCCGAAAAGACTGCTCCCATGGATTCTGTCACTGTAAGAACACTCCCTTGGATGTCACTGCCCCGCTACCCATCTTGAGTGCCAAGCTTTTGAAATACAGAACTTTTCAGGTTGACTCTGTGTGATAAGCATCTCATGATGCAGCAGGAAGGGGCGATGAGGACGTCAAGATACTCATAGTTTACTTTTTGAATACTCCAGACAAGAGAATATATGAATTGGTAAATTTCAGATGCGTCATTTTCTATTAGCCAGCACACACACACACACACACACACACACACACACACACACACAAACATACACAAAAATTCATATGCATACATGAACACACAGACACACACAAAACCAAGCACACAAACACCTGCACAAACATACATACATAAGGGCATATACATGCATGCATATTCAAACACACATACATGTACAGACATGCACAAACACACAAACATACACAATCACTCTAGATGTACCCTCTAAATCACTCTGTTATCTTAATTTAAGATGAAACCCAAAGAATCCCTCGTTAGTCTAACTGACCTTGGAAGTGGGTTCTGATTGTTGTCTTGGTTATGTTGGATCCCAACAATACACAGTCACTGGTGAGAGGACTCTTATTCAAAGTACGTGGGATAATTAAAACCTGTTATGATCTTTCTACTCTTGCATGAAGAACACAAAAGGACTTATGGATTCTTACATTCTATACCTTAAGACACCCTATGCCTTAAGAACAATGTTCTTGGTGGCTGGAGAGATGGCTCAGTGGTTAAGGGCACTGACTGCTCTTCCAGAGGTTCTGAGTTCAAATCCCAGCAACCACATGGTGGCTCACAATCATCTGTAATAAGATCTGATGCCCTCTTCTGGTGTGTCTGAAGACAGCTACAATGTACTTATATATAATAAATAAATAAATCTTAAAAAAAAACCCAATGTTATTGTGTTTGGACAAGAATTAGAAGATCAATGCTAAGTTAACCAACCACAAGGTTACCTGAATCTTTGCCCCCTCCCTTTGGATAAAATATAAATAACACGTGTTACTTGTGAGGGCATTAGTGATATTAGTGATCTAATGTTGCTGCAAAACTCTCCCTAGAACTTTTGTATCACTCCAAACTACAATCCCATAGATTAAATAATAACTCCCCCATACACACACACTCACCAGGCCTGGGGACCACAATTTTACTTCCTGTCTACAGGAGCTACTAAGTGTAAGCGGCTATGGCAGCTGCTTGGTGTTGGTGTAAGTGGCTGTAGTATAAGTGACTGTGGTAGCTCTTGGCATATGCAGAAATAGTACAGTCATTGTCCTTTCTGTCTGGCAGGTATCACTTGCCATAATGTTTGCAGTGTCTAACTATCTATGGCACGTGTCTATTAATTAATTCGATCTGTCTTAAGGCCAAGTGATATTGTAGTGTGTGTATATGCTGCTCTTTGGTTTTGCATCATTGTTAGCATCTTCCCTTGAATACATCCTTCATGCGAAGTGAGATCAGAACACCTAAAAGATCAGTCATCTAGAACTTCCCTTAGTCACAGAAGTTGCTGGACTGACTTGACTTCTGCTTGCTTGTTTATTGTGGGACTGGGATTTTCTTCTTAACTCGGTACCCAGGTTATAGGGGCCATCTAATCATCACCTGCCTTTAACTCAAATCACCCTCCAAACGTAGGAAGAACCTAGGGGTTGTGCCCCTTAATTTGTTTTATGTGAATTTTTGCTGTGGGAATGAGGATCTTACCTAAGAAAATTCCCTCTTACCTCCTTGTTTTCCCCAAAGGCAGCCCTGCTCCCCCATGCACAACAGTCCCAGAGCGCATTGCCCAATGGTGGAATCTTGAGCCTAGCTGCATAGCCTCCTATAAGTGGATCCACAATGGGGTTTTGCTTCAGTGCCCTTCCCACACTGCGACTCCTCTTAGCCCTCCTCTGGCGCTCCGCACGTACCTGTCTACAGTAGCCAGGGGCAGGTCCTGGAAAGCAAGGTGCTGTCTAAGCACGTGGTTGAACATCTCTTTGTTGTCGTTTGCTTGGCGGTAGGTGCCCCAGAAAATTCCACTCAGAAGGATCACAAAGCCCAGAGGCAGAAGCACATAGGCCACGACCAGATTCCTGTGGGAGTGGGAGCTGGAGCTGGAGATGAAGAAGCCCCCCAAGCAAATCATCAGGAAGCCCGTGAGCAGGGAGAGGGCGCACAGCACCAGCCCAGTCCGGTTCTGCATCCTTTCTTTTCTGGAGTCTGTCTGACCCTGCCACTCCTCTGCTTCCAGCCCTGCTGGGGGAAGTGCGTTCCCTAGCCAGGTCACAGCCTTATACACAGGAGCAAATGGCCTTTGAACAATTAAATGAAGCAGGCACCGGGAAGCTATTCATTAACCACCGAACGTTACTGTAATATCCTCCGGGGGAACCTAGAAACATAACATTGTGTCCTCCAGGAAGGGGAGGCTGCACGTAGCCAGTGTGTTCCTGGTTGGTGGGTGGGACCTCAGCTGCTCCCTAGTACTGGAGGAGAGAGAGGTCTGAACCTTTTGATTATGAAGGCACTGGTCTCTCAAGCCTCACTGCAGGGAAGTCTGCACTGAAAGGTAGAGAAGCTAGCATCTCTCCGCGAACGACTGCCTCCCTCCGTTGTTTGGCAGAGTCCTTTCCCGATTTCACTTTCTCTTTCTGTACTAAACGGACATTCACCAAGGCTTTCAGCGCCCTGTCTTGCCTATGTTAGTGACTCTGCCCTTCATTGTCCCAATATTCTGATACTGGGGAAATTCCATGGGAGCAGGTCAGGAAGCGATCCTTCTGTTGATAGAAGAGAATTCCAGAAGGAGCATACTGGAGAAGAGACTGGTGGGGGGAGGGGGGGAGGTGGGAGAGCCCTGGTGTAATAACTGCTGTTTAAATTCTGCTCCCGAATCCTTCCCGTTGGTGGGGTGCAGATACTGTAGCCCATCATCCTCTGGCTAATAAGTGCTGGTTAAGTATTTATTCTATATGGCTTTAGAGCAGGCCCACCATTCCTGGTTCGTTATACATATTTCACCCAAGTCTCTTCCTGCTCCCTGGGGAAAAAAAAAGATCCACAGGCATTTGACCTAAGGGCATTCCCCCATAAAGCTACAGCATGTTGTAGCTATCGTGTAGACCAAGAAAGTACATGTCATAAATTCCTCCTATTACACCCTACTCTCTGTCGTCCCCCACACCCTTTCACAGGGCACAGCAGCGGAGGAAAGGCTCTGAAAACTCTGAAACCTCCCCCCTAAAATCTGTCTTAGGTAAAAATGCATTTTAGCAGATGCTGCCAAACGACGTCATCCCTCACCCCCTCCCCCGCATCTCTGCTCTGTGTCATGTTGCCCTAGGAATGTTTTGGTAGCTACCATACACACTTGGCCTGAAGTTTGTTTCTCTCATCTCCACAGTCTTTGGCTGTAAACACCTCATTGAGCATCTGCTTCATGCCTTACTACCGACCTTACTTTTATTTGGTGGCTTGGCACGTTCAGGCTGAGAGATTTCTCCCCACTGGGTCACCCGAGTCACTTCTGCCTAAATGCTTTCCCCATTCCTCCATTGTCATCCCTGCTGTTTGCTTTTCCAACAGGAAAGTGTTTATTTGCGCAGAGTCATAGTATTTAGCCTTGTACCCGCCATTTCCTTAGCTCCACCTCCATGGTTGAGCAGGAGGACACTGAAGATTAGGAAAACAATTGCAGGCATTTGCTCACTCTACCTACCGACCCCTACATTTATTAGCTTCAATACCAACCCTGGACCACTTCTATCCTCTATGCTTGGTGCTATCTTTGTGGCCTAGCCCTTCTCTCCCTCGGTTTTCCCATCCTTGTGACAGTCTCTGATGACTCCTGTTGCCTATGTAATAGTCCCTTCCAAGGGAGCGGGAGCTGTACCTGGTGATTTGATTCGAGACAGTAACATATGGCATCTCCCTACTTCCCCTCCCTCAGCACCAACAAAAAATATGGTTTTCCTGCCAGGATTCTTCCTCTCCAGCATCCCGGAGGTGGCTCCTGTCATTCTGGAGCAGTGTCTGGTTGTGTTGATGATAGTGAAAATTTCAGTGGAATAAGGCAAAAGTATAGAGAACCAGGGGCAGGAAGGACTGAGTTCCTTCATATCAAACGGAGGTTTCTGGGGCCAGGCTATTTCACGAGTTTGAGGAGAGATGTGGCATTGAGAGAGAATGTGGAGGAGAATCTTCAGCTCCTGAGTGAAGCAGAGTGGAGAGAAAACACTACTGTGGGAATATGAAGTGTCTCGGGACCGTGTATCCTTCACGGTGATCAAGGAAAACCAACGGCCTTCACGCCCAGGTGTGTTGTGCTCTTTATTAAATGTTTATATTTAAGTAGTTGCTTGTTCTGTAGTCACTAAGCCTCTTTATAATTCCAAAATTGATCAAGTAAAAACATTTCAAGAAATAAAACGGTGTTGAAATACCACACGCTGAGAGAACGTATCTTACTCCTCAGACATCTAAGATGGACGGAAGAAACCTGAACAGAAAAGCTGTAGTGACAGAAGAGAGAAGCATCAGTATCTTCAGAGCTGGGCACAATGAAGAGAATGCAGTAGGGTCAGCAAACACCAGGACGCTTCCTTGGGGGTCACTGCCGGGACCTTCCATCCTTTGGCTGAGCTCTCTGGCTGAAGCTACTGCCTTCGCAGGCCACTGTCTACTTTGTCTGCGTGTTCCTACCCAGTGCTGATCACGGAATGAGGGGCCATTGAACGGGAAGCTTCAGGATAATGATGAGGATTTTTATGCGTCACAGAGGGTGCCTGGGACTGGTGGGGAAATGCATCCTATGGATGGCATGCCTGTATCCATGAGAATGACTCTAAGAACCAGTGAAATCAAGCCTCGCTCCTCCATCCCTGATTTCATTTCCTCTGGAAGAGACACATAGAAGATGCTGTACCTTTCAGTCAGTCTATTTCTGCCCCACTCCCTTAAACTCCAGTGATCAGTAAAAGTGTGTGACAGTTGTATAAACTTACAGCATGACCACCACCGAAGGGCTGGCTCTCTAACAGACCCAAGCACTGCAAACATGGCGGCATCAGGAGGTCTTGCCCTCTCGTCTTCCCTCTGCCCTGTCAAACCATTAGATTCCATTCCTAAAGCTCGTCCCAAAGGTCTGTTCCCTTATTTGGCTACAACCTCCAAGGTCCACCTATGAAAACATCAAGGTCCAGAGAGCAAAATTCATTACTTGACTACACTGGCTAACATGACTTACAAGTCATCCTATCACAGACTCCCCCTTTTTTTCCTTAAAACAACTCCTCCAGAGACGCCTGCTGCTGTCTTTGTCAAATCCAAAGACAGTGTCCTCTCGCCCCACCTGTCCCCTCTGGGGTAATAAAATCTCCTTTGTGTTGAGGATTTGGTGTCTGGGTATGTTCTGTGCTGACTCTGAGGCTCCTTCAACCACCCCATGGTATGGATTGAGGTGAAGATTTTTATTGTAGATGAGAGAGAGAGCGAGAGAGAGTGAGAGAGAGAGAGAGAGAGAGAGAGAGAGAGAGAGAGAGAGAACAGCCAGAAGCATCTAGAAGAGTCCAGAGCAGAAAGAAAAAGAAATAGACTGAACATGGTCAGTAAACTGAACAACTGGATATGGCCATGAGAGAAGCAAGAGGAGGAGGGAAGGAGGGAGGGAGGGAGGGAGGGAGAGAGAGAGAATATTTAAGATAGCAGGGTTATAAGGAGAATGAGTATCTGCTAGGAGGGAGTTTTGGGGAGGAGATGAGAAGGGCTGGGATCCTGACATGAACCCCAAAATGTATAACAGGTATGATAATCCCTATGATACTGAGGGACCTGGTGGCCAGCATTTTGGTTTCCTAATAGGCACCACAGAGAGCCATTTGCCCCTTGTGCCAGTGATAAGGGAAATGGCTCCTTTCGGTGGTGAGGAACCAGCTTTTCAAGTACCCAAAGAACACTGTCTATTATCTAACCACCAGAAATCCCCCTATAGTCTAGCTTGAGTTCACTTCTGGATTTCTGGACTGCCTTTTGGACTTGGGGGATCTGGAGTTTGATTTGGACCTAACAACAGTAGCATGTTATTTTGGCCATCGGCCAAACATTTTTAAGACGTAAGTAAATGACTGTTCCCTTGAGCTCTGACAGACCCATGAGCACCGTTCTGAACATTGTGTGCAGTCTGAGTTCCAGGCACTGTCCTGCCTCTGGGTTTATGTTAGAACACCCTGGAAATTGACTTTTCCTTGCACACACAATAGCACAGTCAGGGCCGTACAACACGGCCCAGTCCTCTCCACCCAGGTTTCTGTTTCCAGAAGGCACAGACTAGTGCCTTGAAAACAGGCCTGTGGGTAACTCAGAAGCAGCTGGTGACTTGTGGAGGCTATGGCGCAGGAAGGGCCTGTTGCCAAGCACAGGAAAGCCAAGGTGAAGACTTCTGAAGGTCACCTGGGTTCAGGAAGTAAGGCTCTGCAGGAGGTGCAGAAGGCAGCATGTGCGTAACAGGAGATGTCACCAGGTCTGACCTCATGGTGCTGATTACTAAGTGGTTTCTGGATTAGCCTTTCACACTTGAGGGTTCACTGAGCATCAGTCACTTCCTCCCTCTTGTTTTCGTTGCTTTTAAACCTTTCCTCTGCCTCTCCTTTCCCCTCCCAATTGGGAGAAGATTGAAAGGAAGGGAGTTTTTGAGATTGTCTAAGGACAAACAGCAAGACAGGAAATTCCTAGCATGGGAAGGAGGCAACCACTCAATCACCCACTGGGAGCCAGTAGGTCACCCAGACAGAGACTCTGAGCAGGTTCAGAACTGGATGGGGCCCTATGTTTGTGAGGTGGTAGGCCAAACCCCTTGGGTAATCAGTATAGACTATTTTTCAAGCAGTGTTTGAAAAGCCTACTGGAGGGGTTGGGGATTTAGCTCAGTGGTAGGGCACTTGCCTAGAAAGCGCAAGGCTCTGAGTTCGGTCCTCAGCTCCGAAAAAAAGAAAGGAAAAAAAAAAAAAAGCCTACTGGAAATCCCTGTCCCTGATTCTGTCAAGTCTGGTCATGCTTGGATCTTGCCGCATCTGTGGACCAAACAAGAAGAAAAGTTTGTCACAGAGAGAGCTTGACTTCCAACATAATCCACACAAGCCAGAACAGACTTGATTCCTTCTGATCCCTAGAAAACCCAGAAGAGACCATTCTCCACAGCTACTGCAGAACAAGACAGGAATCTCATGCCATGGCAAAATCTTATGAGTTTACATCAAATGGCATGAGGGCTGGGGACTTGTAAATAGGACACAGGTCTGTGTCCCGTTTCATGAAACCTGCCTCCTGTCTCTTACTTGTTCACAACCATTGTTTTTAACTTTTTGAATGACTTAAGCTAAAATGTCCTTCAATGATGTTATAACACTCATACTTAAAACCGGTTGGCCTGAGATCTTTTGTATTTTCTTTTTCCTTAAAAGAGAAACCCTCTTGCCATCGATCATCGAATGCCAGACTCTGTGCAGAGACAGTAGAGGTGGAGGTAAGTGGCATTCATGCCCTCGCTGGATGTGGGACCTTGAAAGGCACCCTGTTTCCCAGTTGAGGAGGCTTGAACCCCGGAGACCCTGAAAGGGATGGTAGGCATTTCACCTGACTCCTAGGAAACCAGGCCAATCACTAACTGCAGCCCTCCATAGATTTGTGGCCATCGGTCATGTAAGGGAAACACTCAAACCCCTCCACTGGTAGAGGATGTAACTGTAGGTCACGTAGGCTCAAGACAGAGCTCTATTAGAATGAGGTATCTAAAAGCCTGGACTCTTAGCCAATCACCTTTCCTTCCCAGACACTCCTCCTTGCAAAAGATACTTAATCTCAGGCCCACACTGAGAAGTGGAATATGGTTTTACAATAAATGTCTTAAAACCATGGACTGCCTCTTTTCATTGGGATCTGCTGTGGGGAACCACAGAGAAGGCCTTCACCTACAGAGCCACCATCTAATCTCCTGAGGAAAGCCTCCCTGTGCTCCCAGCCACCTTCACCACCAAGCCTGCAGCCCATACCATAAAGCCGAAGAATCTTGATCCAGGTGCCTGGATGCCTGAGAACCCAATGACCTAGCCCGTCTTGCAGGCCCGGGGACCCCCAGCCAACTCCAGCTATGTCCGGTGCCACAGAACACACTTCCCCCACCCTGGAGCAGTGTCCCACAGCTTACCACAGCTTGATACCTGCCCAGTGGCTGTGGGAATGGCCCAAGACCTGTGGTGGAGCTGACACCGGACCCGACAATCACCCTACAATGGGCACCAGTTATAAACTTACAACTGGCCATAGCACACATGTCCTATTACCCATCAATTGGTATTGGAGGGTGAGTGAACGTGGTGTGTCTTTGGCTCACTGATGTTTGTGATAAGGACCAGCTTTCTTAAGGTAGGAGGGGTCCTCAATGTTCTGCTTTCATCCTGACTTCAGATCTTTACCCTACATGTGCACCTCACGGTGGTGGTGGGTTCTTGTCAGTCTGGCCTGTTCTCTCAGCAATAGGTTACTGCCTGTATTAGTTAGGGTTATGGTTGTGAAGAAGTACTGTGACCTCCGCAAGTCTTAGAAAGGCAAACATTGAATTGAGGTTGCCTTATGGGTTCAGAGGTTTAGTCCATTATCATCATGGTGAGAAATGCAGCAGTGGGCAGGCAGACATGGTGCTGGAGAAGGAGCCAGGAATTCTACACCTGGAGCAGTAGGGGTGAGGGGGAGAGGGAGAGGGAGCACTACTGGGCCTGGTTTGAGCTTCTAAAACCTCAAAGCTTACCCACCAGTGACACATTTCTTCCAGTGAGACTATACCTACTCTAACAAAGCTACCTATCCTAATCTTTCAAACAGTGCCATTCCCTATGAGCCTGTGAGGGCCATTTTCATTCAAACTACCACACTGACAATTGCTGCTTGCTGGAAGGGACTGACTTCCCTGTCACCCAGGTGTATCTCAGGCTTCAGACTGGGTTAGGGCTGTCTTGGAGGGCTACCCTCTCTCCAGCACTAACTCTAGCTAGTGTTCTGGTCTCGGAATGGTTTGTTGAGCCTCCTCTGGAAGTAAAGGATTCTTTCTCTTTCCTTTCTCCAGCCACGTGGGATTTCGCCGTGTTGTGGTAAAAGTTCCTCTTTTTCTGCCACCCAAGTCCAGCAGTTTACTGGAGTTCTCGTGGGGCAGCAGCACTTCCCTGTCGCAGTATGACCATGATTGTTAGAGCAGTATCTAGAAGCCCGTAAGTATCCCACTTAGCGGTGCCCACTAGTTCTATGCTTTCCTGTTAGCCCACACTTGGGAGCGAACCACTCATTAAGGGTTTTAGCTGGAGGGCTGGAGAGATGGCTCAGCAGTTAGAAGCCCGGGCTGTTCTTCCAGAGGACCCAGGTTTGATTCCCAATCTACTGTTAGTCCAGTCTTAGGCCCTTCTGGCTGCCGCAGGCACTGTGCACATATGTTGCTCACACATGATGCATAGGCATACAGGGAAGCAAACACCACATACACATAAAGATGTAAGTAATAAAATAAAATTTGAAGCTAAATTAATCTTCCTAAGTTGTGTGGTCTTCAGGTCCCCACTTCCTGGGTTCAGCCTCAGGTTATAGAGGCCTTCTGTTCCAGCTTGCCTAGAAGGCTCTTGACTTGGGCTTCGACTTGGCTGTCTGGTTAGCCTTTTGCCTCAGCTCCCTGATAGACTCACAGAAGGTTGTGGATTGTAGACTCTACCTTTTAGCACACACAGAGAAAGAAAGACTCTGTTTAGCTTTCTGCATTCCAGGCAGAGAACTTTTGGCACCATTTTAATGGGTACTCTTTTTTTTTTTTTAAAATCAATTCTTCAAGTTCTTATAGTAATTTTAAAGCCTTCTTTTTAAGTCAAATTTCATAACTAACAGTCGCCTAGAAATATTTCATGTATTGTCTGCCGATTTTGCAATTGAGCTATCCACATGCATAGTATATATGGTATGGCACAGAGATGTGAATGCAAAATTTATTTGTGCTGTTCTATACATTATTTACTCATACCTTTTGAATCGCCTCAGACTCTATAGCACTTTCCAGTGCTGAGCTGTGCATGGCTGTCTTCAGCTTTTGTCGGTGATGAGACTGCCCAAACTTGCACTTTCTGTTAAACATTTTCAAGGCCTGTTCACATATGGAGCCAAGAAGCAGCCCTTAGAACCTCCAGAGTTTTCTTTTAGAAACCCTGCTTTCTGTCTCCATTCAGTAATGTCTGCTTTCCCCATTAATAATTCCCTTAGTCTGTTCTCACCTCTCCTTCTGTAACGTCGCCTGTAAACCCAGGCTGTTAAAGGCTTTGGTTTTTATTCATTTTGTATTTCGTCTTTTTTGCAATCGACCTTAATAACCTCTCTAGTCGACATTTGAGGGTTGTCCTCTCATTCTTTCTCAGAATTGCCCATGGAATGCTCGTTTCTAATCATTTTTTAACATAATTAGAGCTACACACCTTCTTGACACTTCTTTTTCACTTATGGTAGAGAAACGGTGAAAGATGAATTTTTATATATATCAGAGTATAAAAATTTTCAAATAGTGACTCATTGGCAACTGTAGAGAAAAAGTTGCATCATACGTTGCTGGTGGAAACACACCATCTAGCGATGTTTTATTTGCATTTTCTTCCTGACCCACAAGTTGCACTTTCAGAAACGGACTCCAAGGAGATTCCGGCAGAGTGTAAATCATCAGTGGACAGATCTCACCATGGCACTACATGCGATTGGAAACATTCAATGAGACAGACAAGGGTGCACTGGTTAGGTTTTGGGGTTTTGTCAACTTGACATAAGCTAGAGTCACCTGGGAAGGAAAAAGTTCAATTGAGGAATTGAGTCCATCAGATTGGCCCGTGTGTGGGCCTGTGGGGGCATTTTCTCTCGATTAGTGATTGAGACAAGAGGGTCTAGCCCACTGCGGGTGGTGCCATTCCTATGCAAGAGAGCCTGGGTTGTATGAGATAGCAAGTTGAGCAAGTTGTAGAAGCAAGCCAGCAAGCATGGCCCTGGTCTCTGCTTTAGCTCTGACTCTAGGTAACGACTTTGAGTTCCTGCCATTGCTTCCCTCAGCGATGGACTGTGATCTGTAAGCCAGGCAAACCTCTTGTCTCCGAAGTTGGTTTTGGTACATGTTTTATCCCATTAACAGAAAGCAAACTAGGTCAGGGGCTGGTTAGCAAACTAAAGTACAGCGAAACACCAAAACTCCAGAGGTTATGCTTCGAGACACAGAAGGGAAGCTGGAGGGCTCCCAGCGGACTCGACTGTTTGGATGTTTTAAGTCATAATCCTCTGTGTCCGGGGCTCTCCTGCGCATTGTATGATGTCTGTCAAGTCCAGTGTTAAAGGGAATAAGTAATATCTCTATACAGGATGGTCTCTAGGATATATTGATAAAAGGACAAATTAAACAAGAAAAGTTTATAGTGTGAAAATGTAAGTGTGTGCATGCCAATATTTTTAAAAAGCAAAGTTTCAAACAAAATTAATTTTAAGATAATAACTTTTAAGAGGAGCCAGAGAAGATGAGGTGGGAGGGACCAGGTAGGTTGAATGACAAGTCAATACAAACGTACCCTTTAAAAATAGTTTTGGCATTGGCACTGGATACATGCCTTACACAGTTAAAAGCCACACTACAACAAAACGAACAAGCAAAACAATGCCTATTTTTCTGTTTTTCAAAGGAAAAGAAATAATCTCTTTTCTTATCAGTGTTACCACATACCATAAAGTAAGCAATTTTCTTTAAAAAACATAAAATAAAGATTCCCATTTAGTGGGAGAGATTCTACTCTAAAACAAAACCTACAGATAAATTCTAAAATGCATTTTGTAATATTGTTCATAAAAACACAAGGTGTCCATGGCTCCATCTGGATATGTAACAGAGGATGGCCTTGTTGGGCACCAATGGGAAGAGAAGCCAAGATTGGACCCCCCCCCCAGTGTAAGGGAATGTCAGAGTGAGGGGTGGGAAAGGGTGGGTGGGGGAACACCCTCATAGAAGAAGGGGGGATGGGAGAGGAGGTTTATGGATGGGAAACCGGGAAAGGGGATAACATTTGAAATGTAAATATAAAAAAATGGAATAAAAAAATACAAGGTGTTGTTTAAATTTTTATATATTATGCATAATGTATATGTAGTGAACATAGACCAAAATCTCCAGCACATGAGAAAATAAATAGAAATAAAAATCAAAGAATTGAGAAAGTATGAATAATCTTACATTGGAACTTAAATAATTGTGAATTTATGAGATTTATTTATTCAAAAATGCATATCTCCAAGCACAGAGGAATTTTCTAGAAAGAATGATAGTTTAGTGGTAAATAGCATAATTGAGCTTAGACCGCGCATGCTACAACTATTTCCCAAAAGGCACCAAGCATCAGTGTAGACATGTCAGGGTGTAGACCTCAGTCACAAAACCCAGGAGGCATAATTTCAAACCCCAAAGCTAGGATGGTCACTAAAGCTCTGGGGGAGGGGACCGCCTAGAGGAGGCAGGCGTTGCACCAGGTTCAGTAGCAACCCTGGCCTGTTCCCATGGCAACCAGCTTCACCTTCCAGCACTGCTGCACACCATCTGAGGATCAAAATGGTTGCCAGTTGTAAATGGTGAAGGCAAATGTTTCATAGACCTACATGAATCAATGAGTAAAAGGAAAGTTTTATAATGACAGTTTACAGTGTCTGAAGGCCTGGAAAAGTCATCTCTGGATGTTTGTCCGTTTGTGTGTTTGTTCTTTACCTATTCCCTTTGTCTCCTCCCTTGCAAGCTCTGAGGGGGATCACAAAGCCTCAAGAAATCCCCTTTGCTCTTTGTCTTCCAGAAGAACTAGGTGGCTGATTCTCTCGATACTTAATATTCATGGGTCTATTTGTATATGTATCAATTTTATACAGTGGTGTCATCGATGATCTGGAAGTCTGAGCGTTTCTTCCACATTGTTGCATTTCTAGTGCATGGCTGATTCAGCCTCCCAGTGAATGAAAGTTATGGGGGAGAAGCCAGCTTTTGGAATATATGGGAGAAGTGTCAGGTTTGCAGGGGATTACTTTGGTGGGAGAGCTTCCTCTCATCAGAATAAAATATTCCCAAGAACCTTTGACATAAGAGAAGCCTGTGACTTCTTGCCTTCTCCCTACTTCTTCTCTCACCCTATCTCTAGCTTAGGTACACAGAGTGTCATCCTGTCTGCACCTCCGCTCAGCTGAGCCCTCTGAGGAACACACTGGCTTCAGTGTTTAAGCAGATGTTAAGGCTTTAGCATGGGAGCTACAGAACTCCATTAGGACGTCATCATAAGAGGGATCTGGAAGGATCTTAATTGGCCCAGGAGCTCACAATGTGATCTTTTGATTTACAGACCAGATAATTACTGACCAAGTCCCTACATGTCCTGACCCCAAAACCTCTGAGTTTGAAGCTCTTCCGTACAGATGTGCGCAAACCAAGTTTTGCTGTAACCTTCCTTCAGCTTTTCTGTATTGTTCTGTGGAATCAAATCTACACAAATCTTCAAAATACCCAAACTGTGGTTGTAGCTTTTCATTTTGCTATTTCGGTGTAATTGAAAGACTTGGAGAAAGCAGACAAGCATACTCAGACTGCCAATTAGATGTCCTCTTTCCACCGAGGGCACCAGGATACCGGTAGACATCGTTTATAGAGCTAAGATCATGTCCTCTTGTCCGTGTGCTTTATATTTTGTTTGGTTATTTTTACCAGCAGAATAACACGGTTTTTGAAAGCATTATTTCTAGTGATTCTGTACTTGGAGTGAACCCCAGTAATGTATCATCCTGGGGTACACCTGGTCATTTTATCTCTTCCACACCAAGGAATGAGATGTTGGGGGGAGGAGGAAATCCCAGCTTTGGAGAACCTTGCGATCTGGGCTTCCATAGCTTGTGCAATCCAGTTCTTCCTTCCATTGACTAAGTGGAGATCAAGGACAGGCTAACGCAGAAAGTAGAGTAACTGATTGGTTGAGAAGGAGAAAGTTAGATGTGTGTCCCAAACTTTTTTTTTTTATTTGATTTCTCTCCCCCTTTGTTTGGGATGCTTTCGTGGAAGCATCATCCTTAGTTGAAACAGGAAACTCGGGATTTTTCCTTCTTGTTATTAATATCCTAGAAACGAACACAAACCTTTGGAACATGATGTTTCTTCTAGAGAACATCACAGGGTGTGTGAGGTGTTTCTGAGGGATGCGATGCTCAGTTACAGGTGTCTTAAGATGAGGAACGATGATGCATCCTGTGTTTATGCCGAGAGACGTGTCCGCACAGTCAGGAGCTCGATCAAGCTGTGAACACGGCGTGGCAGTCACTGCAAAGTCTTGTGGGATTCTGGGCCTAGATTTTTAAAGAACTTCATTTAAATGTGTCAGGATGGGTAGCTCACTGCACTTGGAAATCATGAAGCCCTACTTATTTTGTCTTACAAGTAAGTTGCGAGCTTCAGGAGCAGAGGATCTCCAGTTCCTGTCTAAAATCACCAGAAGCAAAATGCTGGCTCCTTTTTCTTTACTTCGTTCTTTACTCAATCCTTCTGTTTATTTAATGTGAGTCACTGTTGTCTAGCACGAATATTTCTTTTTAAAAATGGAATTTAAACATAGATGATGACCCCTATATTTAGTAAGAGATTTAAAAAAACAGACTGTTGTGCTTTTAAAAGATGGATAAAAGAAAGACAGTTGGGTCAAACTGCTACTGATCTATAGGAAAGAAGAGCACTGGATATCTTAGTTCCTTAGATTTCTTACTTTTGTGTGATCCATTATAAAAAATACATCTAACACAATCCCTGTCATCTGCTGTTTCTAATCTGCTTACTGTTTCTAACTAGCACAACACGTCTGTAAGTCGGTATCCTAAGCTCCCACCAAGCCTAGAGGTTGTTAAGTTCCAGGGAATGCTGAGTCCTAGGGGATCAATGACCTCAAGGCCACCTGCAACGCTCCCATGTCTAAGGTCAGCAATTTTGCTTAGCAAATTTAGCATCAATGGTAAAATTGCTCATTGTTGCTTCTCGACAGTTTCTAAACTATAGGCTCACAGTATTTATCGAGAACATTCCTTTTTGAGACATTAACCAGATCACAAAAGGCCTTGCTTCATAGCAAACAAGTCTAGATCTCGGTGAGTTTAAATGTTGAAAGTGAGTTCCTTGCTCAGTGACAGTGTTCGCCATAGTTCACCTGGACTCCGCTGCAAGCTGACATTGCTGTCATTTTAGGATCCAGACGATCAGTAGCTAAGCAGTGGCAGCCACAAGAGAAAACCTAGCCCTTCAGGGTCCTGGGCTGATAATTAACAGTTGTCCCAGAGGTTCACAAGTCACTTTGTTGTAAGTCATTGATAGTAATTGGCACTATATTCCCAAGAACCCTGAGGAGCCAAGACTTAAATGCTATAAAGGCCCAGACAGCCTGAGTAGCCAGGAATGTTTGGTCAGCAGCCTAACTCTAACCTGCCAGGCCTTTACACAGGTACCAGTGGAGCACATAGGATGAGACCAGAGCTTTGTCTTTTGATGAGGGAGACAAGCAACCTTCCAGAATGTAAAAAAGATGGCATGTTCATCAATCTATAGTGTAAGCATCACGTTAGAGCAGTGGTTCTCAACCTGTGGGTCATGACCCCTTTGGCAATCCTCTATCTCCAAAAAAATTCAATTCATAATGGTAACAAAGTTACAGTCATAAAGTAGCTAGGGAGCCACCACAACATGAGGTACTGTTCTACAGGGTCATAGCATTAAGAAGGCCGAGAACCACTGCCTTAGAGATAAAGGTGCAGAGTCTCACAGACCAGCTTAAATTCTTGAGGGGTTTCACATCACCAAAGGGGCATGTAGGAGAGACAGGAACCTGCTTATGGGAGTTGTATTCACATTTAAGGCAAAAGAAAACCAGGGCAGCAGGATAGCAGAGGAGGGATGAAATAAAGGATTGGAGAAGCAAGCTGGGAACTGACCACTGAGGCCCATGCCCTGGAGGGAAATGGTACCTCATATGGGAATAGTTACAGTTTTGCCAAAATCACGTTAAGGGCACTGTCTCCAAGAAACTACCATTTCCATCCTGACACATTCGTTTCTTAGAAGGATATGTTCTCAAGCCCATTAAAATAGAGTAACGAGGCCGCCATCAGAGAGAGCTTAATGCTTGCCGGGTAGTCAGTAAGTATGAATGAATGGAATAAATGAAGGGACAGGGAGAATGTCGGGGAGAAGACATCAGTTTGTCTTGCTTTACCGGGTTCTGAGTATGATACTTACTGAGGAGCGTGGCTTGGACGAAGCTGATGAACTCATCCAACGCTGCGTGTCAGGGACTTTTCGCTCTCCCTTTCCTTAGCCTCTCAGCATGTGAATTCTTATAAGGGCTCTTCTTAGGTTCAGTTCTGCAGTTCTTTAAACAAATTGGTTATTTCTTGGGGGAAAAAAAGTCCTCCGTGTGTGTTTTAAAAGTCTTGAAGTCTCAAACACTAGACAGAACTCACTGAAGAAGTCCTGTCCCATTAAGTAATATTTATGGGATGTAAGGAAGAGATAGACGATCCTCACAGACGTCAGGATGGACATTTTGATTAGAACCTGCAATGCCACGGACTCACTGAAAGGCATGATAAAAAGAAATGACACAACCTAGCAAGCATTCCAAATGCTCACCTGTGGTTTTAAAGAATCCAAATGTGTCCAGCAGCCAAGTAGCACTGCCAATCCAGGCTATGCAGGAGTGGGGAGACAAGAAAGACCAATAGTAATAGCTTCATCAGGTCCAAACTGGAAGATAGCTGAGTTTGTACTAAAGCCCTGTTCTTTCTCTTCTCCCGAAAACACAAAGAAAACTCATGCATGGAGTAGACTAACCAAAGTTTTCATCCGTAGCACTCTGGCTCTGGTGACAGATAAACAAGTGAGGGAGGAAATAAAGAACTAGATAGTATGACTAACATGCCAGACACTGTAGACACCATGGCTATCTAGGCTGGTGTGTATCAGACTCAGCACATGGCACGTGTATTACTGAGGGCATCTTAAGAACACCCAGACTCTGGTTAGCAGGACTGGGGTAGAACTTCAACTCTAACAAGCTGCTAAGTGATGATGGTGCTGATGGGGAAGATGATGATGGTAGTGGTGATGGGAGAAGAGTGGTGGTGTGGTAATGGTATGGTACTGATGGTGGTGGTGATGGGAGTGACCTATACCAGCCCCACTGGGGTGAGGATTCTAGTCAGTCTAAGTCAACCGTCGTCATTCTATTCCTTCTGACCGTGGTTGCGTTGAGGTTAGTCATGTGACTAATCTTGATCAATGAAACAAAAAGGAATGTTGGTAGGAGTGGATAAGGTCCTGACTGCTTTCTGTCTTTGGAGGTTATAGAGTTGTGGACTTCAGAGATGATGTGTTCATGTCACAGAGTATAAAGACCTTCCTAGTCCCTGGGTTCTTTCACCCACCATACTATTGGACACTTTCTATGATGTGCCTCATATCTCCCAAATCTTGTATCTTTTCATTCACTTCTCTCTCAACGTGTGCATTATCTATACCAATCTGTATCTATCTCTATACCTATTTCAATTCCAATGCCAAATCTTCAATTGCCTCCTCAATATGTCCACCCAGAAAGCCCACTATAGGTAAATCAAAGAGAGGACATGGACGTCTCCACCTTCGGTCTGTGAATAGATCTTTAAAGTTCTTCTTAAACACCCTCACCAAGGTTGGCTTTTGCTTAAGTATGACCAACCAGTGGGCCCACCCAGTACCAACAAAGAGACTAGAATGGCCGTGGTCAGCCTACCTGGCCATCGAGGATGGGTGGGTGGGGTTCCTTATCATGGCCCCATCCAGGGTTTCCTGAATCCTCTCTCCACTGCCATTCCAAACTTGTCTCTCCTTCTGGATTTCTGACATTAGGAAAAGCTTCCCAATTATGTAACCCGAAACATGGAAAGTCCTTCAAAGATCTTCATGGCTTCTGTTGCATATAACATTCTCTGTTTCTATATTTTGTTTAATTTACCCCTACATCCTTTTCTGATAGGTAGTTTTTAAATATCTTCCTTCCTCTCCATTACACACTGCCATCTTGGCCAAAATCACTGATGTCTCAGCCATTTCCTAGCTCATTTTCTCACCAGCACCTCTGTAGGGGGATGACTAACTATGCCATTACTGTCCTTAAATCTAAAAGCCAAAACACACAACAGCGAACTGTCATGGAAGGTGTTCTGTGATGATCCCTAACCCCTCTCTGGTTTGCCCCAGTTACCAATCCGGCTACTTACAATATTTCACACATTCTGCACTGGCTCCTGCAGCCCTTGGAGATGCCTTTTGCTCCAGAAACTCCCTTTGTTTGTCTCTTTTTGGCTATTTGTTTGCTTATTTGTTTGTTTACAGGACAGTTTTTTCTACATAACAGTGCTGGATGTCCTGGAACTCACTCTGTAAACCAGGCTGGCCTTGAACTCACAAAGATCTGCCTGCCTCTGCCTGCCAAGTGCTAGAATTAAAGATATGTGCCACTACTGCCTTCTTTTTGGCTTTAAAAAAATCAATGTATTTACCATGTTTTGAGAATTTTAGACACAGTATTATATTTATACTATCTTCTCTGCCTTCTAACCTTCTAACTCCTTGTGTAGTACCCCCAATTACCTCTCCAATTTATGGCCTTTTATTATTGTTATACACACACACACACACACACACACACACACACACACAGTTGTAATGGTTAATGTTTTGTTGATATGGCACAGTCATATAGGAAGAATAAACCTTAATTGAAGAATTGCTACATCATGTTAGCCGGTAAGAAAATCTGTGGGGACATTTTCTTGATTAATGGTGGTAGATGGGGTCAAGCCTACTCAGGGGGTTCTGAACTGTATAGGAAAGCAGGCTGAGCAAACTATAGAGAGCAAGTCAGTAACAATATTTATCCATGGCTTTTCCTTCAGTGTCTGCCTCCCACTTCTTGCCTTGTGTTCCTGCCCCCACTTCCCTCAGTGGTGGACTGTGACATAGATATGTAAGTCAAAGAAATTCTTTCCTCCTGGGGTTGGTTTTGGTCAGGGTCTTATCTCACACACACACACACACACACACACACACACACACACACACACGTACACATACACATACACACACATCCTACAGAATCAATTTAGTGTTACTTGTATGTATATATGTTTAGGACTGATGAATTGGGATTGGATAGCCTATCAGAGAACTCACCCTAAAGAAAACTGCTATTTTTCCCCTCTCTCCAGCCTTTAATTACCTGTGCATTTATCTCATGATGGGACTTTGTGAATTTTCCTACATTCACATTGACATGTCAACTGATATTGTTAATATGATTATTATGTTGGTCTTGTTCAGGAGACCATAGAGTTGATATTTCATGGATGTAGCTTTCCTGTCATTTATAGACACTGTCTCACAGAAGGCATCCTGGTCCTTTGGCTCTGACGAGAGGCCTCTGGCCCCTCTTCCATGATTTCCCCTGAGCGTTAGGTGTAGGGTTGGGCTATAGATGTACCAATTGGGAATGCGCACCTCACAGTCAGTTGTCTGCGTTTGGACCAGTTTTGGCTTTCTGTCATGGTTACCACCTGCTGTAGAAAGGTTCTTTGATAAGGGGTGAGAGCTACATTTATCTCTGAGTATAGAATGTTTAGAATGCAGTTAGAAACTACTCGAGTTTAGGAAAGCCATAGTAATAGGCTCTCCTCTTGGACACATGACCTCACAGAACATGGGTAGCGGGGAGTGGACTAGCTTTGTAGTAGCCAGGCATGAATTCCTTTCTATTGAGCAGGCCTTCAGCCCAAATGAAAGACATGTCCACAATATACAAATGTCACTCTTGTATGTTAGGAGCTCTCTTGCCATCCTGGGCCATTGTTGTAAGGCATAGGCTTCACAGCTAGGAAGGACGATGATTGCCTCCCTCCCTCTGTGGCTTGTATAGCAGTTTCAAATACTGTTAGGGGAGGCAGGTCAATTCCAGCTGGATTCCTCCACTATATATATATATATATGTGTGTGTGTGTGTGTGTGTGTGTGTGTGTGTGTGTGTGTGTGTGTGTGTGTAATGTGTGGTCTTCATCAATATGGTCTTACCTTCAAATTCTAGGAGGTAATCAAGGGCAACAACAATAGCTTGTACTGTTTGGGGAGTCTCTTAGACTCCCTGACCAAGAACTCAAAGAGAAGTTTTCCATTAACTGGCATGCATTTTGTTAAATAGTCAATGAGTAGCATTATAACCCCAACAGCATATATATATATATATATATATATATATATATATATATGAGAGAGAAATGGATATATAGATAGGTTTATGTATACACATATGTTATATTATATATTATGTTACATATAATATATATTCCATATTATATACTATAATATTACATAGTATACATGTTGCCCTTATTTGCTTTTTGTTGCTATGATAAAAACCATGAACAAAAGCAACTTTTAAAAGAAAGAATTTATTTGGCTTACACATTCCACATCACTGTCCATCACTGAGGCAAGTCAAGATAGGAACTCAGGGAAGAATCTGGAGACAGCAGTGGCCATAGAGCAATGCTACTGACTGGCTTACTCCTTACTTAGGCTCAGCCTACTCTCTTACAACCTGGCACCACATACCCAGGAAGGGCAATGCCTACAATAGTTGCCACACACCCAAAATCAATCATTAATCAAGAAAATGGCCATGGGCTAATCTGATGGAGGCATTTTTCTTAATGAATGCTCTGTCTACCCAGATAGCTCTACTTTGTGTCAAAATGACCAAAAATAACCAGTACATATGTGTTTTTAAGTCAACATAAACTAATGCTTCCCTGTGGCCTTTCTAAACATCCTTAGTGTTATTTATTCCCCCTACCCCTCTCCTTCTGTATAAACCCATCCCTCCTCCCCAGCTAATGTCCCCACCATGTTTCCCTCCCTCCCCTTTCATAGCACCGGTGTCCTGCTAGTCCCCACTCTACAGCTCCTTCTCCTGGCCCCTTCCACAGTCCTCTTATACTTCCCTGCCTTCTGCAGTTACTCAGTGCTATGTCACCTCTGAAGATGTGGATTGGGAACCTCAGAGTCAAGAGACCACATGGTGGTTTCTGGGTCTGGATTACCTCACGCAATGTAGTCTTTTCTAGATCCAGCTACCTACCTGAAACTTTCATGATTTCCTTTTCATTTGCAGCATTGTGCATAGGTATCCAGCTTTCATTATTAGCCCCTGTTGAAGGACACTCAGGCTGTTATAGCTCTGAGCTATCATGAATAGAGCAGCTATTGTAAACATGGCTGAGCGAGTATCCCAGCAGTAGGATATCACATCCCTGGAGCATATGCCAAAGTGTGTAGACTGTAACAGGGTCATGCTGTAAATCTACCGTTAGCTTTTTGAGAATTCTCCACACTGATTTCCACAATGGCCTCACCACTTTATGATCCCACCTGCTATGAATGAGGAAGTCCCCTTTCCCCACATCCTAGCCAACATTTGTTATCAACTATTCTCATGACCTTGGTCATTTTGGCTGGGGTTAAGATGAAATCTCAAAGTAGCCTTAATTCACATTTTTCTAATGGCTAAAGATTTGAGTGCTTTTTTTGTTTTTTTACAAATTTTTAATTGTGTGTTTGTGACCATGTATGTATGAGCATGTGTGCATGCATATGTGTGCACATGCATGTAGAAGCCAGAGATCCATGCTGACTGTCTTCCTTCATCATTCTCCACACTGATTGGGTAGACTGCCTGGCCATGGAACTCCAGGGATCTTCTTGTCTCCACCTCCCCACCCCCTGGCACCAGACATTTTTCCATGGCTGCTGGGGATCCACATTCAGGTCCCTATTTCCTGGCTGTACCATCCCCCCAGCTCTCCTCTCAACTCATACCTGTTGACATCTCAGAGACTCTCACCTTCAGAGACTTCTTTGGCTTGAATAAAATGAGATCCTTCTAGAATAACACTCCAATTGGAGTTTTTTATTTGTCCTCGGTTCTCTATTCCCTATGAGATCACAAACACTAGCAAGGCAGAGCCCTAGTGTCTCAGTCTTTTACCATGGTACTCAGCACTAAGCCTAGGGTCTGGTAATTAGCAGCGGCATAATCATTGCTTTTTAACTAAACATGTGTGATGGTTTGGATGAAATGACCCCCGCAGACCCCCAGATTCATATATTTGAGTAACTAGTCCCTGATTGGTGGAACTGTTCGGAAAGGATTAGGCAGTGTGGCATTGTTGGAGGAGGTGTATCAATGGGAGTGAGCATTGAGATTTCAAAAAGCCCATTCCATTCCCAATGAGCTCTCTCTGCCTCATGATTATGGATCAAGATGTAAGCTCTCAGCTATTCCTCCAGAACCATGCCTACTTGCCTGATGTCATGCCCTACCCCCCGCCCCCCAATGCTGGTCATTGACTCTAACTCTCCGAAATATGTAAGCCCCAAATTAGATGCTATCTTTTATAAGTTGCCTTGGTCATGGTGTCTTATCTCAGCAATCGAACAGTAACTAAGACACCACATGACAGAAGCTGTGACTAACACATTTCTTTAAGTTGCTTTCATTGACAAGTATAATTTTATTTCTTTAGATAGATACCTGATTTCCCGAAGGTGGGATGTTACCACTTGAAATAGTCTAAGATGTTTGGAGTTGTTTAACAGTCCAAAGGAAGGATGTCAAGTGTGACTGGAGTTCACATGCCATCCTCATTAGGCCTCTGACTTTATGATTCATTTCAGTAAGACCCTGGCAAATCAGATCCCAACAATAAGTTGTCCCCGTATGATTTGTCTATTCCTCCTCAAGAATGCTCAGAATACATCCATGCTGTGATCCTTTCCTCATTCCTATTGTCCTTCATTATTAGTCAGTCTCTTCTGGTCCCAGGTCAATGCCTGGCCTTTAAACCGACAGGAGCCAGCAAAGCCACTGGCTTGATAATGGAAGCAATGTTTCTTTTACATTTAATGCTCTTCGACCTGGTATTCCTTGATATGTTCTAGAGAGATACTATAATAATTTCCTTAGCCTAGGCCTTTCTTTGAAGTTGAAAATTAAAATGAGGGCTCTCCAGTTGTTTTAAGTAATATAGTTAAATATTACAGCGTGGTTGACCCCTGTCTCCCAACTGCTACTCTTATGACGTGATTCTGTCTTGTGCTGCTCAGCTGCTGATTAGACAAACATGGATGAGCTGCCGAGGATGGGAGTTAACAGGGAAAGGGATGTATTCGACCTTAACAAAGAGCAACTGCACATTCTCCGGTTGCCCTTGGACAGGCTTCGGAGGGATATGGACTGCATCCTACAGGACCAAACAGCACCATCTTTTCTTCTATTCCAACCAATGAGCAGGCGGTGGGAGAACAGAGTCTTACCTGCTGCAGCCACTCGCTCCTCTTCTCCGTCTAGCCTGGAAACGTGTCAGGCATGATGAAAGATGCAAGGCCAGCCTGGGATATGGGCAGGGACAGGGGAGAATAAAGCTGCGACTTTAGCAGTGTCTTTGATCTCTGCTTCTTGTCACCCCAGCCTCTTAACCCAGAGGGAGCATAAGCCAAATGCAGAGCAAAACAAGCACTCAGGGAGACCGAGGGAGGCCTCTGCTGGAGGAGCAGATTCAAGTCCTATTCTAAGCAAGGTGCTGGCAGGGCTTCCTCCAGTCTGTTGTGGGGAGACAGAGAAGGCTGAATGGTTGGCTTTGGGGAATTCTACCTGGGAGGCTTGTGGAAAAGCTCCAGGGGAGTCACCTTGCTCTTGGCCACTTCACTTACAGGTTCTTTTACATAATTTCCATTTGTCTCATAGAGGTTCCCTCAGTTGTTCTCCCTCTCTTCACTTTGTTCTGACTTGCCAACCCCTCGTCCACGCATCCCTCTTCCTGGTGGAATATTTTTGGAGAACCTAACTGTTTCTGTCCATGTGTCACATAGGATAGCAAGGGTGCTCAACACGGTGAACTTTAGGTTCAGTAAGGAACTCTGACTCTTTGGAAGAGACAGAGAGAGAGAGAGAGAGAGAGAGAGACAGAGACAGAGACAGAGACAGAGACAGAGACAGAGACAGAGACAGAGACAGAGACAGACAGACAGAGACAGACAGAGGACAGAGAGACACAGAGACACACAGAGAGACACACAGAGAGAAAGAGAGAGAGAGAACTGCATCTAGCAGCAGTGAAGAAGGCAGAACTAAGAATAAGAGGAGGTGGGGTTGGGGATTTAGCTCAGCGGTAGAGCGCTTGCCTAGCAAGTGCAAGGCCCTGGGTTCGGTCCCCAGCTCCGGAAAAAAAAAGAAAAAAAAAGAATAAGAGGAGGCTGACCCTCAACAGGACTGCAACCCTAAGGCTTTGGTCTACTGTGGAGAGCATTGATATGATGTTCCTCTAGAGTTGTAGTTCGCAACCTTCCTGATGCTGCAACCCTTTAATACAGTTCCTTATGCTGTGGGGATTTCCCCCTACCCATAAAATTATTTCCATTGCTGCTCTGTAACTGTATTTTTGTACTGTTACGAATCACAATGAAAACGTCTGACATGCAGGATATCTGATATGTGACCCCATGGGGGTTGTGACCCACAGGTTGAGAACCACTGTAGACTCATCCCAAGTTGAAGTGATAAGGCCAGGATTTTGTCTTCCTGGATCAACTGAGTACTGGCCAGAGACTTTTGTTGGGAAGGGGCTAGTTCTTGAGCCAGGTCATTGACTTCATTGAAAAGAAGGTTCTGATGCAACTGGGACACAGGACTCAGGCCTCTGAAGAAGGTGGGGAGCAGCTGGAGCTGCTGATGTTTGAAGAGGTCAAGCCTAGCTTGGGAGAATGAGAGGAAGCAGGAAATGGATGAGCTGGGTTACCCGGTTCTGAGATATCTTGCACATCTCTATAACCCTTGATTTTCTCCATTATCCTCCTTCCTCATAAGGAAGACCCAGAAGAACCCAAAAGGAAGACAAGAGACCCACACAAGAATTTAATCACCTTGTTTTCCACTCACTGTATCCATGCTCATAGTCACTTCTTATTTATAGCAAGTGCTACTGAGTTTCCACTTATGGTAGAGATGTGAAATTTCCTTTGACAGTGAACTTTGGTGCTGGGGTTTTAGTTCAGTGGTAGAGCACTTGCTTATCACATGTGAGCGCCTGGGTTCAAGCCTGAGTACCACAAAACCAGTCAATTCAATGAACAAACACATTTTCAAAAACAGAATCAAATTCCAAAAATTAAATAAGCCAAGACTGGTAGTCAGTGATACTTGGCTGTGCCAAAAATGACCTTTGTCATTTGTGTGCAAGAATGACCTCGCATTGCATGTTAAAGCACCTCTGCCTCTCGGATTCTTCAGGATAAGAGCAGTACTCCCTACAAGGTTATTGAGCAGTTTACGTATGTTAACATAAGTTAAGAGTATAATGATACGTGAGAGACCCTAGATGGTGCCGTACAATGTGTGACATTTAGGAAAGATTATCATTTAGTTCTTATGTGCTTCCTGTAACAAGGCATGCTGGGAAAGCAAAGACAACTGAGGGCATCTAGCATTTAAAGACAGACTAATTTGTGAAAGCTATACTTAGTTTCATACAGTTCTGTAAGATTGCAGAGTTTAAGGGGAATTTTTGCTGTCATTTATGCTTATTAACATGCACTTTAAAATATTCAAGCTGTGTTTATTTCCTTTATAAGAAACACACAATCTCTGAAGTATCCCGTGTTTCCCAGCCACCCACTTTCACAGGAAATGAAAAGCAATAGTCAGCCTTCGGAGGGTGCTTCTGTACTTGCTTGCTAAGCCCCAAACTTTATTCTGAGAAGTGTTATGATGAGGAAGTAGAGCCCAGGTAGCATGTGATAAGGTACCCAGATGTGTTGAAGTACAAAGTAGAAGTGGTGTGTCCAGGCAAGCCTCTAAGGACCTTGAGGGACAGTAGTGCAGTCCTGGAAACTTTAAACACTTTCAACAGCTCACCGCTCAATGTCAGAGGTTAAGGCTCTCCAGAATGAGGAGTTGATCAGCAGAGACAGAAATGCAACTCACCAGAAGGCACCATACAAGCGAGCAAAGGAGGCAAGCAACCAGTACTGCTACCCAACTGTGACGACTATGAATCCCAACAGCAGCCAGCAAGGTGTTCAGCATTGCCACACATACCTTGGCTAGAGCCAATGACTCGCTAATTGGACTTATGGTCTCAACAAGAAGGAACCCTGCCTGGTAATGGAACTCTAGCCTAGAGGTAGCGAAATCACAGATTTTGGAGGAGAACCTATAATCATCACTTTACTAAACCAGCGCAATCTCTGACTATATTCAAAATGTGTCCTCACACCTACAGATAAATGTAGTTTCCACCCCCTCATTGAGGAAACTTCTCTTTGCAACAGACAGAGACCGTTACAGAAAACTACAATTGATCAATGCAGGGTTGTGGAGCCCAGTCCCAAATGATGTACCTAGAACACAACTCTAGCATCTAAGACCTGGGGATCATTACAGAAGGAGGAGAGGGAAGACTGTAGGAGCCAGGGGGACAGGAAGTTTGCTGTGAGATTGCACCTCCTAGAAATGTAGGGAAACAATTCTCATAAATCCTCACCAACATGGCTCTCTACACAAGGCCTGAGCACAGATGACATCGATAGATGTGCTAAAGTGGAAGGGAGAAAGCTCCCAAGGATCATCCCTAGATAAAAACTATAGGCAACTAAGAAATACACAATGAGGGATGAATATTCTTCCCCAGAAAAGAACACATCAACTGGTTATCCATCACCAAATGGGACCATATGCATATAGGTCCCATATGAACTGGAGAGGGAGCAACAATTAAAGAAAAAGAGGTCATTGATTCTAAGAGGCAGTTCAGGGGCATAACAAGGAGGGGCCGGAGTAAGGAGAGGGAAGGGGAGAAATGATGTAATTATCTTGGTTAAAAAAAACTACCCCCCCTAAAAAGAAGAGAATCAACTTTATCTTCTCAAACTTTTGGCTACGATCAAAAAGTGAAAACCTTCAACTTTACAAAGGGGTTTTCATTGTTTATCTCATATACACACGGAGCTTGACGTGTTAGGGAAAACATACTTCCCTTACTCCATTTATCCCCTCTAGCATACCTTGCTGTGTATGTCTGGTGCTGGTTCTGGTGTGTCCTTCAGTACGGAAGCGAATGGACCCTCTGGAGAAGCTCCCAGATGCACGAGGCAGGCTGTGTCTGTTCAGTCTCGGGCTCTGTCACCCATCAGATGTCTAATGCAGGGCTTGTGATTTAGCTGCCTGTCGCTTCCTTTTCCCGACATACAGAATGGGTGGTAACAACACGTCATGATACAAGTGCGGGGCTTGAAGGTATTCAGAAAGTGCTTGTCCCCCCTCCAAATGTTCTGCAAGGACATGATCCTGACATCTTGCGTCTGACAAAGCTACTGTCCTTGTGTCATCAGGCGGCCCTAGTCTGCTGCCCTTGTGGTGAAGATCCCCTCCTGCACACCCAGACGGCCCCGTTCGCATTGCTATAGATTTATATCGCCCCCGTGGATGCCATCAGCTGAGAAGAACCAGGTTTACTAAGACCTTTAGACCACAAAAACTTTTTCTCTGGTGGATGTCCTTACCCACTGTGGGGATGGCTCTGAGTCTGCTTACAAATGAAAAGGCCATGTTTCTTTCCCTTGGCCAAAGCAAAAGTCTTCACTGAAGTGCTCACTGCCTGCCCTGCTTCCACTGAGAAGATGTCCCCAAGCCCCTACACCAGTGGAGGGAATTTTCCTGCATCTTCTTCAGGAAACTTGGAATAATCAATGATAATTGTATGGGGGGAAGAGTGCCATAAGCATTGGTTGAAGTGCAAATGGAAAGAAACATAGCCTAGGGTGGAGGCAGTTATGGGTGTGGCCGTTCACTTCCTGAATATGATTTTAAAATGTATACATTCTAGGAGGAGGGAGCGTGCAAGTGGGAATAATTGTGAGGGTTAGAAGTAGGGGGGATGGGTGCTCCAGACAAACCCTGTTTGGAGTCTGAGTGAGAGCAAGAGACAGATACTATTTAGTAAGGGAAGTCCATGGTCATGTGGTTAACATTCTCTGTACTTTCTGGCTTGGTCGTGGGGTTTTCCCGATGGAAGGCAACTGTTAGCCCTTTATAGTCTGGTCTTGATGAAAATGAGGGAATGTATGGAGAGGGTCTTGCCCTTGACTTTGAGTACAAGTCTTTAAAGTCTTTTCATTTTCTTTAGAGCAATAGGTCAGCATGCTTAAAAAAAAAAAAAACCCTCTATAGTCGGGAGTTATTGTTATCTTTCTCTGGGTCCCAATACCCGACGCCATGGGGTATGGGACAGCCGTAATCACAATAAGACAATCTCAATCCCGATTTATGGGCTGTCAGTAAGAGCAGACATCGCAGCACATGAGCGCCACCATCAGATGGACCCCTAACCCACCAGCCCTGGTCACCAGCATTTCCAAAAATCTTAGGGTTCAGTGTTATCCAGAGTTTCCTTGAGCCAGGGGACCTTGGCATGCTGAGAGGCCCAGGTGGCAACGTGGGATTCAGTGTTCCCTGCTCCATCGATGACTATTTTAGCTATCCTGCAGTTTTGAAAGAATGTGAAAGTCCCTCTGGGAACCGACTCTATTTATAGCATCGTTTCTATGGGAAAGTGTTCCAAGTGACAATCAGTGGAGACTGATGACAAGGGGACAGCTGATAATTGTTTCTTCACATCCAGGGATTGCTCTGAGGCTTTGAAAAAAAATCTAGTAAAAATAAACAGAGCAAGGATTAACCAGAGACCGCTTCTTGCGTTCTTAGAGGGATTCCAAAAGTCGTCTTTTTAAATCAACAAAACTTACTTTAATGATAATATTTATTGAGCACTTGTTGTTCCACTAGCAACTGGGTGTCCATGCCTGTTCAGACTTCAGGGCAACTCCCAAGGACTAAGAAGCAAAGAGTCTGATCTCATTTTATTCCACTTATTAATTTATATTATTTATTTATTTTTAGAGTCTCATAGCCCGAGCTGACCTCTGAACTCGTGAGCCTCCTTCTCAAGGACTGAGACAGGTGTCAGCCGCCCCCAGTCTGGGCAAAGTAAAGAACACGACTATCCTGGTAGAAATTCAAACCACGTAAATACTAATTTTCATCACCTCTCCATCCTTCTGCTACCAGAAAACCACCATCGCTATGACAGAACACTCGAGAGAAGCACCTTTAAAATAGCAAAGGTTTATGTGGCCTCTCAGTAACAGATGTTTCTATCCCTAGTGGCTTGGTTCTGTAGCTTTGAACTGGTCATTTGGAGAACTATGGGAGCCCATGGTGCAGCAAGGGGCTCATGTTGCAATGCCTGGCCAGCCTTGGCCTTGGGTTTAAAGATTGACTGTATTTAGCTCAGAGAAATTAGAGGGGGTGCAGGGTTCCACCAATCCCAGGCTTTGAGACCTGGGTAGACAGTGCCTTCCTAGCACGTGTCTGTCCTATGTTTCCAGCAGGAGTTCTCAGAGCACAATAACAGTAACAACACCCTGGCCTTCTCTCCCTCAGATCAGCGCTGCCATTAGAACATCAGTGAGCAGAACGTCGTTAAGGTCTTTTACCTTTGCTAACGGATAATGAACGCATAGCCTGTTGCAGGCTCTTTCCAAATTTTGTTTGTTGTTGGTTGTTCTGGCTTTGTTGTGTTGTGGTGTGATTATTTCGGGAGCTATGGTGAATTGAACACAAGGAGAGCCTTGAACATGAGATCCTCCTGTTTTAGCCTTAAGTAGCTGGAATCCCAGGCCTGAGTCACCAGACCAGACTTCAGTACCTGTTAATTAATACTGCCCTTTTCACAGCCCTGTAAGCTAAATGCCTTTATTTTTGCTACTGTTACAGATGACGAAACTAACAAAAAACAAAGTCAGGTAGCATATTCAGTCACCCCACTAAAGAAACTGGCAGTGCTGGGGTTTGAACTGAGGCAGTGTGGCTCAGAATCCATACCCTCAGCCACAGAACTCTGATGCCTTTTATATGGTATATAAATAAAGAGGTCAGTAATTTACTCAGCTTATAAGGATTTAATTCTTGCCATTGCTTTACTGGATGGCTGCTGCTTAAGGCAAAATGCTACAGTAATGCCCCATCTGTGGGTCTCCCTTAAATCTCCTGTATTATCCACATATTCACGCAATGCTCTTAGCAAGGAAAGACAATGTCTGCTATCTTTGACATCTCTGCCTCTTCCCCAACAGCTAGGAGGTTGTCTTTATCACCACGGGGCTCTAAAGAAGGCGTTTGATTGGCTTGCAGCCAGTAGGAGTTGCCAAGTTACAGAGAGTCCTGCAATATCACCTTTGATCTAAAGACTGCTCCTGCCATCATTGCAAAGGGGCCCAGGTTTTCCAGCAATTGCCATGGAAACCTAGAATTCTTGCTCCCTATCTTGTGTCATCTGTCTGAGTCAAGGTACAACAAGGAAATAACAATCTGTAATTTCTTATCGGGAAGTCCCTCGGATTCCTAGGAACAGAATTTGTGTGTGTGTGTGTGTGTGTGTGTGTGTGTGTGTGTGTGTGTGTGTGTGTCCATCTGCTTTCCCTACAAGCTTTCCAGCAACTTCTCTGTAGCTAATAAATTAAATTATGTCACACATTTGACAGCTGTTTCATTGTAAATAATTCTTAGCTCTAGAAACACAATTATACAGAAAGTTAGGTTAAGCCACCTCAAAAACAAAACAAAAACCTGTGCATTAAATAAGGTCTACATGAGTTTCAAGACTCACAGTCAGAGAAATGTTGAAAATCATCTTTTCTTTCAGTCTGGGTACCAAAGGCAAGATTTGTTTCTTTTAAATTGGAGCCTGACCCTGTCTCCCTCAAAAGCCTTGGGCAAATAATTTGTCTGTGAATGGAGTTACCTTAATGCTGGTTTCCATGCAGAGCTGTTAGAAGAAAAAAACCCGGGAAGGATTTGTGAGCACAGGACTTTGTGGAATTTAGTGTTGAATGTGGTCATTCCTTTGAGGGTGAGTATTGGAACCGGAAGGCAGTTCTCAGCTCAGTGCCTTCCAACCTGCTGTGTGGAGTTCCTCTGATTTCCCCTGGGAGCCACAGAGGTAAGGGACAAATGGCATGAACCTCTGTACTTAGCCGCAGCAGAATATCTCTCATTTATTGGATACTGAGCTGTATATTTTCATGAAGCCGATTTTAGAAAAGGAGTCTGAGATGTGCACATTGAGAAGGCCCTGGTGTCACCAGCTCTCTCTTTCTATGGGGGCACAGACACAGACACAGAAGGTCTCTCCCTCCCCAGCTGGCTATGCTGTCAGTGGCCTTAGTGTTTGAAGAAACTGAATACTAGTACCCATGTGGTACTCAGAGATGGGGTTCAGACATCACCTCCATGCCCCATACTGGTCCTCATTCTCCTGTCTATTGACTCCTCGCTGTCTGTATCCACCTGGCTCACTGGATTTACTGCCTAGTGTAGCTTTTCTTACAATAATCTTGTTACTCCTCAAGGAGATAATTACTATGGATACATATTTGTATTCTAAAGGTTCCCAGTGTTCGGTATTGAGGAATGAAGCATGAAGACACGTGTCAGTGAGATCCTGGGACTTATTAATCACAAAGTAATTGCCCCTCATGTGGCCCACTCCAAAGATGATGTGAGCTTTCTTTATGGTGTGAAACAATGATTAAATAATTAAAGCCCATGCCTCTGAATGGCCAGACTGCCATGGCTCTGGGGTTGGAAGGGACTGTGGAGATCATTTTTCCTTCAAAAGACCCAACGGTTGCCAGCGTTTAACTTAAAATTCTTCTCAATTCTGCTGCCATTTCTTGAGCATTTACTAGGAACTGGGTTAAAATCTCAGCAAGCATTGGCCGTACATTAATCCCCGCGATCTGTAGGTAGAGTTCTTCTCCCTGAGCCACAGAGATGGGAAACACGGTTCAGAGAGGTTAAATCAGAGCCATGGTCTCGTACAACTACTGGGAACATCAGTCACTTCGTTCTCTTTGAAAACGGAACCATCTGGAGCACAGCGCAGCAGCCCTGGGTTGAGTGAGTCCCAGTTTCACAGAGCTGGTAACTGGCCAAAGCTGGAATCACAGTGACATCTACCCAAGGCCCATGCTCTAACCACTAACAAGCATTTGTCGGATGCTGGGTGCAGATGCTGTGTGCAGATGCTGTGGACCTTGTCCTGGGAAAGAAGCAAGAAAGGATGCATCAAGCCCTCGAGTGTTAGGCTTGATTCAAACCCAAGACAGGGACACAGGGAGACTATTCGTGTGGACATTCCTCCCTGCTTCCGAAGTGTGGACGTCCCTCACTTTCTGAATGTCAGTTCCGTGACATATTTTTAATGTCTTTTAACTTTTATCCTTAAGTCATTTGAAACAGAAAAAGTTACATCAAAAATAAAGAACTCCTGGGGGGTATTGAAAGAGTTTAAAAGCTACGCCGTAGTGCCCACATGCACACACACACAAATAATCAATAAAACTGAAATGAAATTCCCCCGAACCTACCTAGATGCACCAGTTATCAACATTTTGCTGCTGCGTTCATGTATGCCCCTCTATCCTCCTATCTCTCTTTCTCTCCCTCCCTCCTCCTTCCTCTTCAGGTATCACATGTAAACGCATGCACACACAGCCCAGATTCACTGACGCATGGGGTTGAGACAGTACGCAACAGGCTGTGTTTCAACAGATCACCAGCCTTGTGTTTTTGAGAGCCACTGTCCAATGGAACCCACACAGACGTGGTAAGGGAATTGCTTTGTGAACTAGGTATTTTTCCCTCATAAAATAGATATTGAGAACGATTGGGAAGTGTAGGTTACGTCTCTGTGATTGATAATGACATGAATGGGCCATTGCTGGATTTCACTGAGCTGAGCTGATTTAGATAAAGGGATGCTATAGGCTCAGGTAGATTGTAGCACATAGTGTGATCATTAAGGATCAAATGGGCCCTGCCTAATTCATTTCTGTGTGCTGAATACCTCTGAATCTTTTGTTTGTTCTTGCTTTTTGAGACAGGATTTCTCTGTGTAGCCCTAATTGTCCTGGAACTCATTCTGTAGACCAGACTGGCCTTGAACTTGGAGATCTGCCTGCCCCAGCCTCTCAGGTTCTGGCATGGATCACCACCACTCAGCCCCTGAAAAATTCTTAAAGCATACAGTTCATACTTGGGCAGAAAACTCATAAATGCCACCATGACAGGGGAACTGGATTCTATAAATGACTGGGTGTGACGAAATGGCTTATGACATTTCCCTAGGACAAAGGCTTGAACTGAATCTCCCCTTTCTTGAAAGAGGCTTCATAAGGTCATCTGACAGGAAAATTACCCACACGAAACGCCACTAGTCCTCACAACCACAAAGTTTCTATTCTCCCTTTAAATACATGATCAGGGTTTTACAACCCAGGGGGTGAGGATTCCCTGAGGAGCAGGACAAGGCTTGGGTGAGAAGCTAAGCCTGGATTTTCTAGTAGGTTGACGACCGGATTTCTAATAGTCGTTTATTTCTGTAGCCCATGTTGGCATGAGCCATCTTAAAACAGGCCGTCTCTGCTTGTATATACAGAGCAGACATAAGCTTCTAAAGAAGGAACATGGGAAGTACTTCTCTGGGCTATGAAGCTGGGGCACCTCGCCGTGAAGCAGTCCTTTTAGGGAGGTTTCTTGGTAAAAGGCAAATGCTAGGGCCGGGAACAGAATCTCAGCGTCTAGATGGTGCTCCAAGTTTTCCTAACCCAAATCAACAGGAAAAGAGGAGGAAGAGAGGAAAAGCAATCCTTTCTCCAGGCCAATGAGACTTAGTTGAAAGTTTTCATGCTTATTCTTAAAACATAAACAATCCCAATCTCACAATGTGTCAGACAACAAAGATGAGAAAGAAAAGCAAAAGACGAGGCCTGACCAGTCTGAGGGCAAATTGTTCTTTTGAAAATTTACTATATTCAATGACAATCTGCTCTCTCTCTCTGTCTCTCTGTCTCTCTCTCTCTCTCTCTGTGTGTGTGTGTGTGTGTGTGTGTGTGTGTGTGTGTGTGCGTGCGCGCGCGCGCGCACGCGCATGCGTGTATATGTGTACTCAAGCATCAGGTGCCTTCTTGAGTCAGTTTCTACCTTATTCTTTGATGTTGTCCCATATTGAGCATGGAAATTACTGATAGGCTAAACTGATCAGTGACCTCTAGGGACCCACCCATTCCCCACCTGCCCAGTCCTGGGCTTACAAGTACACCAGTCTCTGGCTTTTCCATGGGTTTTAAAGCTCTGACCTCAAATTTGTGTGGCAAGTGTTTTATTGATTGAGTGATTTCCCTGGCTCCGCCTTATAGTGAATATCCTGTCTCTTTTCCCAGTTCTCCTGGCCACGCTTAGTACCATGCATAGCCTACTGTCCTTATACCACCCTCTGCCCGACTTGGCGTTCTCTTCCTATTATTTATTTTGAGTCTGCCAATCTTTTCCCTTGTCTCCTAAATATAAGCCCACAGTCTAACATTTGAAGGGATGCCCTACATCATATTCCTGATAAGCGATCAATGTGAATTCAGCAATATAAATTGGAGCTTGAAGTAAAGAAACGTGAGCTTGGGTTGGGCTTGGCTATTAGTCTGTGACTCCAGCTCATTGTCCTTATAAGTACAACAAGTTGAAAATACCCAGGACCACTCAAGGTCTCATCTGGTTGTTTTTTTTTTTTCACATTATGTTGAAAGTTGTAAATCTACCTTTAGGAGAACGTAAATGAACGGGAAGCCAGTATTTTTAAAGCACTGCACATTAAAAACCACGTCAAAGCATTTCAATGGAACATCTTAAGTTTTTTTTTTCCAACTATGCCAACTGTTTGCTTTTTTTCTCTCCCCATTTTACAGATAGAAAATTGTTTCAGAAGAGGTAAGTAATTCCCCAAGAATACAGATAAAAAGTGCTACATCAGAAAGCCACAGCTATAGAGCCTGAGGGAGCATACAAGGCCCTGAGTTTGATTCTCAGCATAACACATGCGCGTGCACACGTGTGTGTGTGTGTGTGTGTGCGCGCGCACATGCATGTGCATGCATGAACGAATGTCTTGAATAAAACTGCTGAGCCTGTCAGACCTCCAATACTCCTGTTTAGAGCCAACCCTTTTAACTCTACAGTTTGAATTACTAATAGTCAAGTGTTCCACAGCTTGCCAAGTGCTGTGGTTTGGACTCAGTTACCCTAGGAAGATTCACGTCAGAGGTTAGTCCCAAGGTAAAGAGACAGCGGATCTAGGAGGCGGGATCTAGGGAATGGTGACTAGGTGAGGAGAATGTCACTGGAAAGAAACCCATGCCAGTCTTGAGCAATGACTTATGCCAAACAGGAGCTGAGTGGTGCCCACCAGAACAGGGCACTCCCTGGAAAGGAATGAATCAGCCCCTCCCCCATCGCTTGGTCTCTCCCTTATCTGCAGTGCAGTCTTCTGTTTTAAGACACAGCAGGGAGGGGTTGGGGATTTAGCTCAGTGGTAGAGCGCTTGCCTAGCAAGCTCAAGGCCCTGGGTTCGGTCACCAGCTCCGGAAAAAAAAAAAAAAGACACAGCAGGGAGTCCTTCCTAGGCACCTGTGCCATACCGTTTACCGTCCAGCGACCAAAATCACAAGTCAACTAAAACTCTTTTCTTTGCAAACATCCAGCCATCGGTACTTTGTTATAGGAACACACACACACGCGCGCACGTGCGCACGCGCGCACAAAATGGACCTTGTACAAGTTTGACTGTATTTATATCTCTGTTCTCACACAGTACTTGGTGACATGTTTAGGAAGTACAGCCAGGCACTTTTAGTGATTAACTCTGAAGAGACAAGAAGCTTGCTTAGGGATTAGCTTTCCGGTAGGCAAACCTTTTCCGTAAGGCTCCTCAGGGATTTCAGAAAGGGTCCAAGGATTCCCAATGGGTATTAAAGAAAGCTGTAAGCTGTGTTCTCAGGAAAAGAAGGGAAACCACAAAGTGTCCACTCTGGAGAAAGCTCTTTAAAAAGCAAGCCTTTGTTTAATGACTTGCACATGTTCGGTGTGATGTACAATTCCCACGGAAGGATGTGCCTTGCACTCCTGCCCGGAAACCCCAGCTCTCACGTGCTAAAGAAAGACAAAAATCTTCCTTTTCCCAAGACCCACTTAAGAAGCCATGCAGGTCCTATATCTGCTAGCAGAAGCTCCATCAAGAAAATACAGAGCTGAGGGCCACGGCCCAGCGGAGCAAGCCAATCATAAAACCATTTCTCCTTTCCGTCCACCAGACTCTGTGCTCCAACCTGTGGTAGCTTTGGTTAGAAGAGGGTACAAGCTCATACTACTGAGAGAGTTTTTGATAACCACAGGAGAGAGGTATTCTGGATACTTTCAGTATGTGACTGCTGACTCATCACTATTTATAGAGACGTCAAGCTTTAGGCCTCTGAGGCAAACCACAAGAGATGGAGGGGCATTTGGAGCGCCATTTTCAGCTGTTCACATCGGAGTGGTGTCTGTCAACTTAATGTATGCCAGAGTAATCTGGGAAAAGGGATCCCAGTTGAGAGAGTGCCTCCATCAAAGTGAGTGGCCTTCAGGTAAGTCGGTGAGGCCTTTTCTAGATGGTTAATTAATGTAGGAGGACCCAGCCCATTTTGGGTAGTACCACCACTGGTCAGGGGGTCCTGGGTTGTATTAAAAAGCAAGCTGAGCTAGGCAATGGTGGCACAGGCCTTTAATCCCAGGCCTGGGGAGGTAGAGGCAGGTCAAGGCGAGCCTGATCTACAGAGCAAGTTCCAGGACAGCCAGGGATATACAGAGGAATCCTGTCTGAAAAAACAAAAACCAAACAAAATGCAAACTGAGCAGGCCTCGGGATAAGCTAGGTTTTCCTTCCTGGCCTGGGCTTCAGTTTCTCTCTCTGGGTTCCTGTCTTGAGTTCCTGCCCTGATTTCATGAGGGGCTGTATGTCAAGCATAAAATGCAATAAATCCTTTAAAGCAAACTGAGACAGGTGGACTCTAATTCATTCTTCCGCACCAGCCTTTTAGAGGCTTCCTTTAACTCACAGAGTACTGAATCAACCCAGCTTCCAAATCACCCTTAATGTGAGATTCTTCAAGCCCTCACTTTTGTAGCAAGCAACGGGAAGGGAAGGACCTTGAATTTAAAATGCTACCTCTGCAATCACACGTTTATAGACACAGTGGGACAAGTCTATCCCCTCCGAGAGAGGACGATCAGTGTAAAGAAAGATGGGAAAATGGCTTTTCTCCCTCACTGTCCTCACTTATCATTTATCCGCTTAGTCCATGAAGCAGTGACCTCATGGCTGTAGGAAGTACAGGATGACAGAGGAGGTTTGTCCCAGAATGTCCAAAGCTGGCCCCGGGGAATGACAGGAACAAGAGCACATAGGAAAGTAAACGATTGTGAGCGCCACATACTTTATGTGACAGGAGAAATTATGGGACCAAACAATGATCTGAGGAAAGCGAGCTCTTGCCCCAAGGGTGGGGAGCAGAACAGATGGAGGAAGTGAGCTAGGGGGCTGCTGCAGGAGGGGCTGGGCCCACAGCCTTTCTGGGTCACACGGACCAGAAAGAATCCACTGGGGAGAGGAGGGTCAGGATCGTGGCCAAGCTGGAGAGAGGGATCCAAGGATGCCGGCAGTTGAGCCCCGAATCCCCAGTCAGCTCATAAAGAGGTAGGAATGTGCTTCCAGAAGCACAGAGAGGAATTATGGTGCCTCCCCTGGCCCTCCTCCTCCCCTTCTCTCATAATTGGCCCCAAAGGCCTTCTGCATAATGAACACGCACACTGTCCCTGAGCTGTGAATTACTTCCCTGGTTTCTCTTGATTTTTGAAGATGTCCTACGGTGAAAATGGCAGTTTTTAACCACCCTGTCACAGCAGTTTTCAATCCTTTTAGGTTGTCAGCTGTGGCCCTTGGTGCCACTTCTGTCTTTGCTCTGAGCTATTAATATGACCTCAGGCCACTTCACCTCCTTGGAGCTCAGTTTCTTCACATCTCAAAAGTGAACTTTGGGTTATCATTTCATTCTTTCGTACAAATTCAAGATTCAGAGAGGACTTCTCCGTCACATCACAGATCCTTTACTGAGTGTGATGGTTTGTATATGCTTAGCCCAGGGAGTGGCCCTATTGGAAGGTGTGGCCCTATTGGAGTGGGTATGGCCCTGTTGGAATAGGTGTGTCATTGTGGATATGGGCTTTAGGACCCTCCTCCTGGCTGCCTGGAAGTCAGTATCCTCCCAGCAGCCTTCAGATGAAAATGTAGAACTCTTAGCTCCTCCTGCACCATGCCTGCCTGGATGCTGCCATGTCCCTGCCTTGATGATAATGGACTGAACCTCTGAACCTGTAAGGCAGTCCCAGTTAAATGTTGGCCATATAAGAGTTGCCTTGGTCATGGTGTTTCTTCACAGAGGTAAAACCCTAAAGAAGACACTGAGTCAATACTGCATGGTCCACCTGGAGGCTTCAGTGTTAAGATATTAACAAGTTTTATTTTGATTAAGTGACATTAATACACTCTTTACTCTGACCATGTTTGACTCTAAGCAAGTGGGGACTTTTATGGTCTTGATTTAAAACTCTGGGCTACCAACTTCATTCCTACTTGGCTAGGCTTCTGCTCTTTGCTTCTGTGACCTCCTTCCTCACTTTTCTCTCTGCTCAGCCTTCTTAATGCCTGTTTTAAAACAAGATTCTCTGTAGTCATGAAGGGACTTCATGGCAGCCTTGATAGTGGCCAAGTGGAACTCTCAAGATTTGGGTCAGAAAGTAGATAACTACTTAGAGAGTGGTAGTTAGAAGAGGGGAAACAGTAGTAGGAAAAGAAGTAGAAGATGAAAGCTCTCAATGCTGTGTCTAAAAGTTGGATCAGCTAGGTTTAGAGAAAAAAACATGTTTATAAAGGTCGGGGGCAGGGGGGCTGGAGAGATGGCTCAGTGGTTAAGAGCACTGACTGATCTTCCAGAGGTCCTGAGTTCCAATCCCAGCAACCACATGGTGGCTCACAACCATTTGTAATGAGATCTGATGCTCTCTTCTGGTGTGTCTGAAGACAGCTACAGTGTACTCATATATAATAAATAAATAAATAAATAAATAAATAAATAAATAAATAAATAAATCTTTAAAGGTCTGGGGGTAATGCAATGGCAGTGGTACCTCCTATTGCCTCTTCTTTATGCTGTCTCCTCTCCTAGAGGATCTTGAATAGCATCAGGCTGGCCTAAAGATTGTGGTCCTGATGCAGACTACCCAATAGCCATCAAAGAAGTTTGGGAAGATGCTGATATTCAGGCTCTCCCCACAGAGACTCTGTGCTCATGGGCCTGGGAAAGGTGGGTTTATTTCTGATGTATTTCCCAGGTGATTCAAATACAGAGCTGGAACCTGAGAGTCCATCCCTGAGGATAGAAAGCTTCCTTTGCAGTCACATTTTTATAGGCACGATGGGACACAGAGAGAAAAAGATATGGGTAAACAAAGATGGAGGAAGAACATTTTTCATTTTCCTTACATGTCATTTATCCATTTAGTCCATGAAACAGTGACCTCATGGATATGGGACGTATAGGACAACAGAAAAAGGTTTGTACCCAAGAAGCTAGGGGGAAACAACAACAACAAACAGAGAAGTCAATAATTGTGAGTTATAACATCACGCTTTTCTCCTCAGTCACTTTGTTCCCAGAGTAATGCCTCTGAGACTGAATATTTCATGAACAAATGCCTAGGCCATAGCCAGGGCTTGTCCCCCTGACTAGCTCATAACTCAGTTAGCTCTTCTTTTTATTCTACAGAGTACCACATGGCTTGTTAAGTCTTCTCAGAGTTCCCAGTCGAGGCTCCCACACTCTGTAACTCAGAGCCGGATGTCCCACCCCCTAATCCTGCCTCAGCTCATTGGCCACAGGTTTTTTTGTGGACAAGTGATACATCCATACAGCACATAGGAAATTCTCTCTATGGTGTGTACTTTATGTGACAGGAAAATCATTTGGGGAAAAAATGATCTAAGGCAAGCGAGGTCTTGCCCCAAGAGAGGCAAGTCATGGATGTCAGTAGAGTTTACTGTGAAAGCTGGCGTTGAAGGGAGAAGGGTGACAAGTCCTAACTTACACCCATGGGTGCAACTAATGGGGTTCGTATACACACTCAGCAACATGGCTCTCATTTCACCATGGATTCCTTTCCTCTCAAAACGATACCTATAAACTGAGCAATGGCCCTCGAGGGTGGCTAAGGCGGGGGACACCAGATGCCTTCAGATAATGAACCCAAAATGGTAACTCCTCCCTCCCCTGATTTCCTATTCCAGTGACAGTATTTGTGTGGAGTAATAAGAGGGGGCTCCAGCTCCATGATGTGACAACTACTCCAGGAGGAAGAGAATGGCTCCTTTCTGAAGACATTGACTGGATTACGGTGCTAGGGCATGATGGGTAGAGAGAGGGCAGCAAAGGTCTGAGCCTGCTCTGAGGAGGTCTGTCTTTGGACCTTCATGCTCTTAGAGTGACCTGAGTGTGGGCAAAGCTTCCAAGAGAGCTCTTGTTCACCTAGCAGCACCGATAACAAGGAGAAACATTCCCCAAAGTCAAGGTCAGGCAAAGAGTCAAAGGTGAAACAGACTCAAATGTTAGCCTCTTTTTCTATGCTTTTTAATATTCCTCAATATGTACAAAATTCCTTTCTAGAAAGCTACTAACTGGGGTTGGGGATTTAGCTCAGTGGTAGAGCCCTTGCCTAGGAAGCGCAAGGCCCTGGGTTCGGTCCCCAGCTCCGAAAAAAAGAACCAAAAAAAAAAAAAAAAAAAAAAAAAAAAAAAAAAAAAAAAGAAAGCTACTAACTTCTTTATCTCAAATTTTCAACACACAATGGTTCTAATTCACTGCCAGACTATTGCTATGGGCTGAATGTGTGTGTCCCTCCAAATGCATACACTGAACCGCCACTTACAAATGTGATGTTGTTAGACAGTGGAACCATTAGGAGGAGATTAAGTCACAAGGAATTAAGGCCCTTGTAAAGCATTGTGTAAAGCATTTTTCTTCTTTTCTTTTTTTCTTTTTCTTTTTTTTTTTTCGGAGCTGGAGACCGAACCCAGGGCCTACCACTGAGCTAAATCCCCCAACCCTGTGTAACGCATTTTTAAAAGAGTCCCCAGAGCCCTGACTCTTCCTTTTCCCAAGAAGGAAGGCTACATCTAAGACTCACAGTCTGTGACCAGGAAAGCAGGCCCTCACTGAAGACCAAATCTGCTGCTGCCTTGATCCATAACTCCCTGTACCCTGGGGATGGCAGAACTGCAGTTCTGATGTTTATAAGCCGGTCATTTGGTATTTTGTAATGGGGCCTGAGTGGGCTAAGATAGCTCGTTTCTACTGCAGACATTCTCATAGTCTTAGGTCAAAGATTCTATCCAACATGTCTTTAATCCCCTTGCCCCAGCCACCATAGACTATCCGTAATGCAGATCAAGGCATAACGTAGGCTAACGGGCTGGATTTGTCTTTGGCTTACACTTTATGGTAAGATTGGGGATTTCCCTTAGTGCCAGCATATTGCTATTACTGCTCAGAGCTCAGAAAGTACTGACAGTCTGGATTAGCTGTACAAGCTCCACTGAAAACACACACAAGTTTGTGGTCAGGGCTTCTATTCCTGCTTCCTTTGGAGGGTGAGTCAAGGCACTGGTTGCTCTCTTTCTTAATCCTTTGTATCAGTTTGCACCTGCTCACAGTGAAAAGGCCTTCGGAAACTTCCAGATTCAAATATGGCAGGCAAGATTATTCTGGGTTTCCTTCTGGTACATCATGTGCTGAGATTCAACATGCCGGAGCCCACTGATATTGTATCTTCAACTACTAGGAAATTATCTGGAGATCTCCTCCTCCTCCTCCTCCTCCTCCTCCTCCTCCTCCTCCTCCTCCCCCTCCCCCTCCTCCTCCTCCCTCTCCTCCTCTTCTTCCTCCTCCTCCCTCTCCTCCTCTTCTTCCTCCTCCTCCTCTTTCTCCTCCTCCCCCTCCTCCTCTTCCTCCTCCTCATCCTCATCCTTCCCCTCCCTCCCTCCCTCCCTCCCCCCCTCCCGCCCTCCTCCTCCTCCTCATCATTATTACTTGTTTCTAAGATGGTTCAAAGACACAAGATTTTGGTAATAAGCTCTATGTACTATGACCTTTAAAAAGTAACAACCAGGTTTTATTTTAAAAAACACACAAATAAACAAAAACCACTCTCAGGAGAACTAACCAGGTTTCCATAAGCAATAATCCTCATCGAGGGCACACTCTGACCATCCCAGGACCCTTCTGCTAAGCACTGTACCTTAAAGGTCTCCCCCATCACCCAGAACTGCATCTTGAGGACCAGAAACTTCCTGAGTTTCTGTAACATCCCCAACCTTCTAAATTAGATAGCACTGGAGGAGTGTGCACTCCTCAGAAACACACATTCCTACTGTGGTTCTGTCTACATTGGGGTCCTTCCTCAGAACGTAGGAAGAAAGAGTTTAGTATCATCTGAACATAGTTATTTCAATACAGAAAAATATATAGAGTTAAATAATTTACCACATACGGACTCAAATAAGTACCATGAATGTGTGTGACAGTTGTAGGGAGACAGTGTGTCTGTTCTTGAGGGAGCAGGACAGAGGCCCCATCTTACTTCAAATTTAAGGATTTTACCTCCTACTCCCATGCTTTCTCCTGGTAGCTAATCTTTGTTGTAGCATAACTGGATTTGTGCAAATTTAGGAGAGTGTTTCTAGAGAGGTGTAACTGAGGAGACCCATCTGAATGTGGAAAGCACCATCCTATGGTCTGGGGTCCCAGGCTGTGGCAGCTGAACACATTCCATCCATAGTCAGAAATCAGGCAAAAACAAAAGCCATGATACAATGCAATCAGCAGCCACTAGCTCCTGCTGCCTCGGCTAGAGTTGTTATTGTCACCATGGCAACCCACCATGGCAACCCACCAAGGCAACCCACTGAGGTATCCCACCATGGCATCTTATCATTGCATCTCACCATGGCATCTCTTGCATCCCACCATGGCAACCCACCATGGCAACCCACCATGGCAACCCACCATGGCAACCCACCATGGCAACCCACCATGGCAACCCACCAAGGCAACCCACTGAGGCAACTCACCATGGCATCTCATCATTGCATCCCACCATGGCATCCCACCATGGCATCCCACCAAGATGGACTATTATTTTGAGCTGTGAGACAACCTTCCTTTCTTATATGGTCTTTGTCAGGCATTCTGCCACAACAGTGACAAAAGTAATTGACCAGATGTATCTCTACCTAAAAATACCTTGTGGCCATTTTATTACTGCCACGGATGTGGCCTAGTCCTCCCAGGATGCTTGCATTGCTCTTGTCTTCCTCCTCTGTGTGTATTCAGTTTCCCAACCTGCCTTGCATACGGACTCGCAGAACCCTGATTTTTGTTTTAAGTCATTCTGTCCACTTGAAGGCTGCTTTATGACTTTACCAGTAGCAAAGTGTTCTTTTCCTTTGTCTCTCCGTCCTCTCTTTCGGGGTCCTGCTTATTCTGTATCTTTAGAAGATCTCAGGCTGGCAACAGGCTTAGTACCTTCCATCTCAGTGACTAAGGGTACATCCTTCAGTGCGGTGGGTAATTTTATGTGCCAACTTGATGAGGCTAAGGGATGCAGTGTTGAACAACTTTTGTGCACAAAAATGCCTGCCCACCCCAGTTAGGAGATCATTAGACATTAGAAATGTCCTATCCGTGTCTAGCTTGCTCGACCAATGGGTTTGTTGAAGCTGCTTACAGGAGTCACTTACAAGGCATCAGTGAAGAGTCCTACACCTGTGAGTCAAGACTCATAAAGGCTGCATCACTGGAGAGCCCGACCACAGTCAACATTTCATTGTGTATGCATTCATAGCACACACACCCAGACCACATCAGCTCAGAAAGGATCACCTGCAGCTGCATGGGGACAGAAAGAAGTGGCTAGGATCTCAGGCTGGGGCTCGATGACTCCTCACCACCTCTTGAGGGAATTTTGTTTTGTTTTTGGATTGTTGCTGTTAGTTTAATTTTTTGGTTTTGTTTAATGAAAGATCTCATGTAGGCTTGCACTTACTTCATAGTTGAGGATGACCTTGAACTCTGGACCCTCCTGCCTTTGCCTCCTAAATGCTATGATTTCAGGCATGCTTTACCATCTCTAGCTATGAGAGACTGTTGGTCGCCCCAGTCTCCTGACCACTGTCTCTTGTGGGTAAACACAGCTACTGATTTCAGTCCAGGACTGGTCCTTTCATGCCCAGAAGACAGAATTCCACTACACGCAGAGAGCTGATAGAGCATTATTTCTGGGTGTGTCTATGTGCCCATGTTTTGGGAAGAGATTAACACTTTCATCAGCAGACAGGGTAGAGCAAGTCCAGGCTTAGCAATCTGGGCAGCAGCATTCAAACAGCTGAGGGCCAAATAAAACTCAGAGGGAGAAAAGGTGAAGTTCCGAGGACCCCGCCGGACCCTGAAGGAAACAGACCGGATAAACAGTTCTCTGCACCCAAATCCCTTGGGAGGGAGAGCTAAACCTTCAGAGAGGCGGACAAGCCTGGGAAACCAGAAGAGACTGCTCCCTGCACACACATCTCGGACGCCAGAGGAAAAAGCCAAAGACCATCTGGAACCCTGGTGCACTGAAGCTCCCGGAAGGGGCGGCACAGGTCTTCCTGGTTGCTGCCGCTGCAGAGAGCCCCTGGGCAGCACCCCACGAGCAAACCTGAGCCTCGGGACTACAGGTAAGACCAAATTTTCTGCTGCAAGAAAGCTGCCTGGTGAGCTTGGGACACATGGAAGCAGAATTTCTCTAGGACCGGGCACGTTCTGTGTTTACCGGAAGTCCCCCACCCGCGGATCCCGGCCCGCAGCAGCTCTCTGCTCCCAGACCCGGTGAGAGAGAAACCCAACCGCCTGGTCAGGTGGGCACTCCTGAGGCTGCAGAGCGGAAGAGACCACCAACACTGCTCACCCCTGCCCACATCCCTGGCCCAAGAGGAAACTGTATAAGGCCTCTGGGCTCCCGTGGGGGAGGGCCCAGGAGCGGCAGGACCCCGCCGGACCCTGAAGGAAACAGACCGGATAAACAGTTCTCTGCACCCAAATCCCGTGGGAGGGAGAGCTAAACCTTCAGAGAGGCGGACAAGCCTGGGAAACCAGAAGAGACTGCTCCCTGCACACACATCTCGGACGCCAGAGGAAAAAGCCAAAGACCATCTGGAACCCTGGTGCACTGAAGCTCCCGGAAGGGGCAGCACAGGTCTTCCTGGTTGCTGCCCCTGCAGAGAGCCCCTGGGCAGCACCCCACGAGCAAACCTGAGCCTCGGGACCACAGGTAAGACCAAATTTTCTGCTGCAAGAAAGCTGCCTGGTGACCTCAAGACACAGGCCCACAGGAACAGCTGAAGACCTGTAGAGAGGAAAAACTACACGCCCGAAAGCAGAACACTCTGTCCCCATAACTGACTGAAAGAAAGGAAAACAGGTCTACAGCACTCCTGACACACAGGCTTATAGGACAGTCTAGCCACTGTCAGAAACAGCAGAACAAAGTAACACTAGAGATAATCTGATGGCGAGAGGCAAGCGCAGGAACCCAAGCAACAGAAACCAAGACTACATGCCATCATCGGAGCCCAATTCTCCCACCAAAACAAACATGGAATATCCAAACACACCAGAAAAGCAAGATCTAGTTTCAAAATCATATTTGATCATGATGCTGGAGGACTTCAAGAAAGACATGAACACACTTAGGGAAGCACAGGAAAACATTAATAAACAAGTAAAAGCCTACAGAGAGGAATCGCAAAAATCCCTGAAAGAATTCCAGGAAAACACAATCAAACAGTTGAAGGAATTAAAAATGGAAATAGAAGCAATCAAGAAAGAACACATGGAAACAACCCTGGATATAGAAAACCAAAAGAAGAGACAAGGAGCTGTAGATACAAGCTTCACCAACAGAATACAAGAGATGGAAGAGAGAATCTCAGGAGCAGAAGATTCCATAGAAATCATTGACTCAACTGTCAAAGATAATGTAAAGCGGAAAAAGCTACTGGTCCAAAACATACAGGAAATCCAGGACTCAATGAGAAGATCAAACCTAAGGATAATAGGTATAGAAGAGAGTGAAGACTCCCAGCTCAAAGGACCAGTAAATATCTTCAACAAAATCATAGAAGAAAACTTCCCTAACCTAAAAAAAGAGATACCCATAGACATACAAGAAGCCTACAGAACTCCAAATAGATTGGACCAGAAAAGAAACACCTCCCGTCACATAATTGTCAAAACACCAAACGCACAAAATAAAGAAAGAATATTAAAAGCAGTAAGGGAAAAAGGTCAAGTAACATATAAAGGGAGACCTATCAGAATCACACCAGACTTCTCGCCAGAAACTATGAAGGCCAGAAGATCCTGGACTGATGTCATACAGACACTAAGAGAACACAAATGCCAGCCCAGGTTACTGTATCCAGCAAAACTCTCAATTAACATTGATGGAGAAACCAAGATATTCCATGACAAAACCAAATTTACACAATATCTTTCTACAAATCCAGCACTACAAAGGATAATAAATGGTAAAGCCCAACATAAGGAGGCAAGCTATACCCTAGAAGAAGCAAGAAACTAATCGTCTTGGCAACAAAACAAAGAGAATGAAAGCACACAAACATAACCTCACATCCAAATATGAATATAACGGGAAGCAATAATCACTATTCCTTAATATCTCTCAATATCAATGGCCTCAACTCCCCAATAAAAAGACATAGATTAACAAACTGGATACGCAACGAGGACCCTGCATTCTGCTGCCTACAGGAAACACACCTCAGAGACAAAGACAGACACTACCTCAGAGTGAAAGGCTGGAAAACAACTTTCCAAGCAAATGGTCAGAAGAAGCAAGCTGGAGTAGCCATTCTAATATCAAATAAAATCAATTTCCAACTAAAAGTCATCAAAAAAGATAAGGAAGGACACTTCATATTCATCAAAGGAAAAATCAACCAAGATGAACTCTCAATCCTAAATATCTATGCCCCAAATACAAGGGCACCTACATACGTAAAAGAAACCTTACTAAAGCTCAAAACACACATTGCACCTCACACAATAATAGTGGGAGATTTCAACACCCCACTCTCATCAATGGACAGATCATGGAAACAGAAATTAAACAGTGATGTAGACAGACTAAGAGAAGTCATGAGCCAAATGGACTTAACGGATATTTATAGAACATTCTATCCTAAAGCAAAAGGATATACCTTCTTCTCAGCTCCTCATGGTACTTTCTCCAAAATTGACCATATAATTGGTCAAAAAACGGGCCTCAACAGGTACAGAAAGATAGAAATAATCCCATGCGTGCTATCGGACCACCACGGCCTAAAACTGGTCTTCAATAATAATAAGGGAAGAATGCCCACATATACGTGGAAATTGAACAATGCTCTACTCAATGATAACCTGGTCAAGGAAGAAATAAAGAAAGAAATTAAAAACTTTTTAGAATTTAATGAAAATGAAGATACAACATACTCAAACTTATGGGACACAATGAAAGCTGTGCTAAGAGGAAAACTCATAGCGCTGAGTGCCTGCAGAAAGAAACAGGAAAGAGCATATGTCAGCAGCTTGACAGCACACCTAAAAGCTCTAGAACAAAAAGAAGCAAATACACCCAGGAGGAGTAGAAGGCAGGAAATAATCAAACTCAGAGCTGAAATCAACCAAGTAGAAACAAAAAGGACCATAGAAAGAATCAACAGAACCAAAAGTTGGTTCTTTGAGAAAATCAACAAGATAGATAAACCCTTAGCCAGACTAACGAGAGGACACAGAGAGTGTGTCCAAATTAACAAAATCAGAAATGAAAAGGGAGACATAACTACAGATTCGGAGGAAATTCAAAAAATCATCAGATCTTACTATAAAAACCTATATTCAACAAAATTTGAAAATCTTCAGGAAATGGACAATTTCCTAGACAGATACCAGGTATCGAAGTTAAATCAGGAACAGATAAACCAGTTAAACAACCCCATAACTCCTAAGGAAATAGAAGCAGTCATTAAAGGTCTCCCAACCAAAAAGAGCCCAGGTCCAGACGGGTTTAGTGCAGAATTCTATCAAACCTTCATAGAAGACCTCATACCAATATTATCCAAACTATTCCACAAAATTGAAACAGATGGAGCCCTACCAAATTCCTTCTACGAAGCCACAATTACTCTTATACCTAAACCACACAAAGACACAACAAAGAAAGAGAACTTCAGACCAATTTCCCTTATGAATATCGACGCAAAAATACTCAATAAAATTCTGGCAAACCGAATTCAAGAGCACATAAAAACAATCATCCACCATGATCAAGTAGGCTTCATCCCAGGCATGCAGGGATGGTTTAATATACGGAAAACCATCAATGTGATCCATTATATAAACAAACTGAAAGAACAGAACCACATGATCATTTCATTAGATGCTGAGAAAGCATTTGACAAAATTCAACACCCCTTCATGATAAAAGTCCTAGAAAGAATAGGAATTCAAGGCCCATACCTAAACATAGTAAAAGCCATATACAGCAAACCAGTTGCTAACATTAAACTAAATGGAGAGAAACTTGAAGCAATCCCACTAAAATCAGGGACTAGACAAGGCTGCCCACTCTCTCCCTACTTATTCAATATAGTTCTTGAAGTTCTAGCCAGAGCAATCAGACAACAAAAGGAGATCAAAGGGATACAGATCGGAAAAGAAGAGGTCAAAATATCACTATTTGCAGATGACATGATAGTATATTTAAGTGATCCCAAAAGTTCCACCAGAGAACTACTAAAGCTGATAAACAACTTCAGCAAAGTGGCTGGGTATAAAATTAACTCAAATAAATCAGTTGCCTTCCTCTATACAAAAGAGAAACAAGCCGAGAAAGAAATTAGGGAAACGACACCCTTCATAATAGACCCAAATAATATAAAGTACCTCGGTGTGACTTTAACCAAGCAAGTAAAAGATCTGTACAATAAGAACTTCAAGACACTGAAGAAAGAAATTGAAGAAGACCTCAGAAGATGGAAAGATCTCCCATGCTCATGGATTGGCAGGATTAATATAGTAAAAATGGCCATTTTACCAAAAGCAATCTACAGATTCAATGCAATCCCCATCAAAATACCAATCCAATTCTTCAAAGAGTTAGACAGAACAATTTGCAAATTCATCTGGAATAACAAAAAACCCAGGATAGCTAAAGCTATCCTCAACAATAAAAGGACTTCAGGGGGAATCACTATCCCTGAACTCAAGCAGTATTACAGAGCAATAGTGATAAAAACTGCATGGTATTGGTACAGAGACAGACAGATAGAGGAGTGGAATAGAATTGAAGACCCAGAAATGAACCCACACACCTATGGTCACTTGATTTTTGACAAAGGAGCCAAAACCATCAAATGGAAAAAAGATAGCATTTTCAGCAAATGGTGCTGGTTCAACTGGAGGGCAACATGTAGAAGAATGCAGATCGATCCATGCTTATCACCCTGTACAAAGCTTAAGTCCAAGTGGATCAAGGACCTCCACATCAAACCAGACACACTCAAACTAATAGAAGAAAAACTAGGGAAGCATCTGGAACACATGGGCACTGGAAAAAATTTCCTGAACAAAACACCAATGGCTTATGCTCTAAGATCAAGAATCGACAAATGGGATCTCATAAAACTGCAAAGCTTCTGTAAGGCAAAGGACACTGTGGTTAGGACAAAACGGCAACCAACAGATTGGGAAAAGATCTTTACCAATCCTACAACAGATAGAGGCCTTATATCCAAAATATACAAAGAACTCAAGAAGTTAGACCGCAGGGAAACAAATAACCCTATTAAAAAATGGGGTTCAGAGCTAAACAAAGAATTCACAGCTGAGGAATGCCGAATGGCTGAGAAACACCTAAAGAAATGTTCAACATCTTTAGTCATAAGGGAAATGCAAATCAAAACAACCCTGAGATTTCACCTCACACCAGTGCGATTGGCTAAGATCAAAAACTCAGGTGACAGCAGATGCTGGCGAGGATGTGGAGAAAGAGGAACACTCCTCCATTGTTGGTGGGATTGCAGACTGGTAAAACCATTCTGGAAATCAGTCTGGAGGTTCCTCAGAAAATTGGACATTGAACTGCCTGAGGATCCAGCTATACCTCTCTTGGGCATATACCCAAAAGATGCCTCAACATATAAAAGAGACACGTGCTCCACTATGTTCATCGCAGCCTTATTTATAATAGCCAGAAAATGGAAAGAACCCAGATGCCCTTCAACAGAGGAATGGATACAGAAAATGTGGTACATCTACACAATGGAATATTACTCAGCTATCAAAAACAACGAGTTTATGAAATTCGTAGGCAAATGGTTGGAACTGGAAAATATCATCCTGAGTGAGCTAACCCAATCACAGAAAGACATACATGGTATGCACTCATTGATAAGTGGCTATTAGCCCAAATGCTTGAATTACCCTAGATCCCTAGAACAAACGAAACTCAAGACGGATGATCAAAATGTGAATGCTTCACTCCTTCTTTAAATGAGGAAAAAGAATACCCTTGGCAGGAAAGGGAGAGGCAAAGATTAAAACAGAGACTGAACGAACACCCATTCAGAGCCTGCCCCACATGTGGCCCATACATATACAGCCACCCAATTAGACAAGATGGATGAAGCAAAGAAGTGCAGACCGACAGGAGCCGGATGTAGATCGCTCCTGAGAGACACAGCCAGAATACAGCAAATATAGAGGCGAATGCCAGCAGCAAACCACTGAACTGAGAATAGGTCCCCTATTGAAGGAATCAGAGAAAGAACTGGAAGAGCTTGAAGGGACTCGAGACCCCAAAAGTACAACAATGCCAAGCAACCAGAGCTTTCAGGGACTAAGCCACTACCTAAAGACTATACATGGACTGACCCTGGACTCTGACCCCATAGGTAGCAATTAATATCCTAGTAAGAGCACCAGTGGAAGGGGAAGCTCTGGGTCCTGCTAAGACTGAACCCCCAGTGAACTAGTCTATGGGGGGAGGGCGGCAATGGGGGGAGGGTTGGGAGGGGAACACCCATAAGGAAGGGGAGGGGGGAGGGGGATGTTTGCCCGGAAACCGGGAAAGGGAATAACACTTGAAATGTATATAAGAAATACTCAAGTTAATAAAAAAAAAAAAAAAAAAAAAAAAAAAAAAAAAAAAAAAAAAAAAAAGGTGAAGTTCCTCTTTCTTTTGGGACAAGGACATACATTTTCTCTTGCTCTTAGACATCAGAACTCAAAATTCTTTGGATTCTTACACCAGTGACCCCCAGGTCCTTAGGTCCTTGGCATTAGATTAAATTATTAATATATTGATCTTCATAATTAAATGCAGCAATTGCAATGCTTACTCCTGTATTTATATATGTTTGCATGCATTGTGCTTGTGTATGTACTATGTATATATGTATTATGTGTGTATGTATGCATACATGTATATACATTTGTGTATGTGTGTAGTATGTGTGTATGCATGTGTGTATGTAGTATATTTGTATGTAATATGTATGTAGTGTGTGTATTGTGTATTATGTATGTATGTATTATGTATGTGGTATGTATGTCCATCTCCAGCTATCAGTACATCTATCTGTTGCTATCATTTGATTGGTTCTTTTTATCTGGAAAGCCCTGACAAATAAACCCAGTAGTTTAGACATGGATTAGCTTTCTAGTTGAGCAATATTTCTTTGCCAAACTTTTAGTCTATGAACACTATGTAATATGGATGCAATGTATGTAAATATATATTTTAAAAAATGACACCTTATATGTTAGAACAAGAGTTTATAAATGGAAGGTGGGAGCCTTTACTCATTGGCTGATGGGCTCCCTGTATATCTTATGAGAACTCTAGTGAAAGATATTGGCACTCCTTCTAGAACCCTTGGGTACTGTGTCCACTCCCAGCCTCTCTACACTTTGCTCCCAACTTTGTCAAGATTTGCTCTTCTCAGAGCTCTGAACATGGCTTCTGAACTTGTTATTTAGAAAGTTGAAGAGCTCAGAGTCCCCCAACACACATACTGACCTCTCCTACTAACACCTGACCCCAGTTGGGGAGGGGACATCTGACATGGCATTTTCCTAGCCTTAAGAAGAGACACCAAGTATGATTCCTTCCCAGTGGTCCCATCAGATCAGGCGGAGACCCAGCTGTCTCCCAACACTGAACCATTGCTTATCTTCCCCCTCTTCTGTAATAAAACGTATATGTCAGGCATCCAGAAGGAAAGGGCTAGGCCACTCCGTTCGGGGTATGTGAGAGCAGTTTGTATGCTTATTGGTTGTATGCCTTGTTGGAGATTGAATCCAGTCTCAAACATGCGAGGTAAGCATTCAGGCACTACCCAGCCCTGAGTATAGTTTTATGAAGTGGTTATCTATAAAGGTGTGGCTGGGCAGGATGCACAGCTAGCAACTGTACACTGAAAGATCATCAGCTGATGCCCAAACACACGTGTGCATGTTATAATCCCAGCATCCAGAAGACTGAGGCAGGAGGATTGTGAGTTTGAGGCCAACCTGGACAACTTAGTAAGCATCCAGTGATCCAGGAACTGGGCATCTCCAAACCACAGATGGTTTCGAACTGCAGAGGCAGAATGAGAAACTAAACTTTTACGAGGTTTCTCCAAAGCATGACAATGAAAAGACGTTTTATTGTTTAATGAGAAAACCCTTTCGATGGAGTGAGCTGGAGTCTGATTGTTTGAGCATAGGCTTTCTTTTACCATCTACAATGCATTTGATTTCCGTCTGCTTGCGTAGGAGCCAAGGTACAAATCAATGCTTTTATTGAGCGTTCTTTACTACCCAGCTGGCAAGGAGCACGTGGCTCGGAAGGGCATGCACTGCTGGGAAGGGAAGCGTGCGTTCTGCAAAGAGAACCACAAGGTGCTCAGCGGGAGTCGATCTGGTTTGTTACATAGAGCAGAATGCTCACAAGCTAAGGTCTTCGTTTCTAATTCCACAGCAGGTTAGAATGCCAGGAGGACTAGGGAGTCGTTTTTTAGAGAGAAGCAGCAAGCTAGTGAGTGAGAAGAAGAACACAGAGATGAGATCGCGTATCCTTGCAGGCTGCAGGCAGATCTCATCCAGCCCGTTAGCTGGGTGGCAGGAAATGAGAAAACCACACGCAGACCTCAACCGTCTCTCTTTTCTTTATTGGTTTTTATGTGAGAATGAGAGCCAGTTTTTGTTTTGCTTTGTTTGTTTGTTTGTTTGTTTGTTTTTGAGACAGAGTTTCTCTGTGTAGCCCTGGCTGTCCTGGAACTCACAGAGATCTGTCTACCTCTCCCTCCCAAGGGCTGGGATTAAAGACATGGGCCACCACCACCCAGTAGGAGCCACTTTTTAAAAGTCTGAGTTTTGGGGGAAAAATGGAATATCAGCCATGTACTGTGTTTAAGAAAAGAAGGAAAGATTGAATTTATGTGTATGTTTCTGCACGTGCACATGCGTGCACACCTGTATGTGTGTGTGTGCTTGTGTATGTGTGTGTGTGTGTGTGTGTGTGTCTGTGTGTGTGTGTGTGTTTCAGGTGTCATCCTGCTAGAATAGACCAGTTAGCCCAGCATTTAGAGCCTTATGCTCACAAGCTCCTGGCCTACCTGAGGGCCATAGAGAGACCCTGTCTCAACCAACAACAATGAAACAAATAACAAAAACTAAGTTTTTCTTGCTCCTTCTTGGTGGTGGTTAGCATTGGGGAGCACCAGGAGTGAGGTACCATTTCACGTACTCCCTGTCCCTCCTCACAATAATCCTTCAAGGAAGCTGTGACTGTCTTCATTTTACAGCTAGAGAAAACAATGGGTACCCATCTACTTTATAGTCAGAATGCCACAGACCCTAAGTCAGAACTAGACAGCCTGATCTTTGATACTTACTTCCCGTCTGCAAAACCTACCTCGCATTGCAGTGATGTTTTAGCAAAGCCCAGGCCCAAGTTATGGGACCCCACCCCAAGGTACAGGGAGACTGAAGAAAGGGACACAGATCCAGGAATTTATCGAGGAACTTATTGACAAAAACACATGGTCCTGGATGACAGCAAGACTAAATTGGATCCCATCACTTGGGGACAAAGAAGGATTGGGACAAGAGAGACCTCACCTTAGCTGGATGGACCTGGCCTATTTTAAGCTATCAAAGAGCTGGGCACTTCTCGGCATCAGGGTCTGCCTATAAAGGTCCACATACCACTCATATGGTTTGATTGGTTGGTTGGTTTTGGTGATGGCGGTGGTGGTGCTTGGCTGCTTTCCGCTTACAGTTTCTTAGAAAACTTCAAAGGAAAACTGAATAGTGTTATTTTAAGCAGTCATGGTGGCAAGATGGCTTCAGTCATGTCAAGCTGAATCCATGAGCGTTTCTGAGGCTCATAATATCTGCTCTCTGTAGCTGTCTTTTTATCCACAGAAATTGTCTGAGAAATGAGACACCACACTTCCAAAACGAAGTATGAGAGCATGTCCAATGATGCAGGATAATTAAATAAGAAAATGTATTTATTTTTAAAAAGATACACAAGCTGGACACGGCAGTGTGGGTCAATAATTCAAGCCCTCAAAAGGCAGACACAAGAGGATCACGGATTTGACGCCACTCTGGAGTACACAGCAGCCTCTAGGCTATAGTTCCTACCTGAGCTATAGTGAGATCCTGTTTCAAAAACCAAAATCCCAAACAAACAAAAGACACGAAATTCAGCCATCTTGAAAGGGCAAAGGAAAAATGTATTTTATTCTGCTTTTAGTAGTCTTTGAAGGAGAAAAGAATCACAAATTATCATGGAGGTGGTTCAGTGTTTAGCAGTGGCTCCTGCAGGCTCCTGTCCTTTTTGGCTTTGTAGTCAGGAGGCTTCTTTGCATGGAGTCTCCAAGCTCTGAAGTACAGAAGCCTTCTCCTGCCCTCCAGAAGAGGGCTTCCGTGTCTCCATGCCAAGATTCAACCTGATGAAACACAGCTCGAACACTAGAGGGAGACAGTGAGGCCCTCACGCTACAGTGAGCTTTCAAATTTGTATATGCTTACAAAGCTATCCTGATGTTTCGCCTAAGAGTCAGGCTTTATGCATGGAACCCGCGGAAATGTGCCCTGCAAACCCAGGATTCTGCTTCATTTGGGTCTATCTAACATCCACAGACCCAATACAAAAATCATTTTCTCCTGTTCAATCTCTTCAAAAAAAATTTTTTTGAAAAATATATCGTCTTTGGCTGCTAAAGTCAGTCATGTCCTAAGAAACTTTCAGACCGTGCAAAATATCGCCTTCTCCTTTACTCCTGAGGTAGTGACAGTCAGTACGGAATGTTCAGATGGCAGGAACTCTCACGTTGCTCCATAAGAAAGTAGTCCCCTCAGTCCCCACGCAAGTATCCTTTCTCTGTGCTCATTTAAGAGAGCCGCCTATGGACTTTTGGGGAAGACTTCTGTGTGCTTCCCCAAGTGTGATTGCAAAGGACTCTGGTGCTGAATGTAGGACAGTGGTGAAGGAGATTGATGATAGTCCACAGCACTGAATAGTCAGCCTGGCAGAAGTGTTACTCAACAGCCTGGAAACGCCACTCGATACCTCAATAGGTGCCCTCCCTTCACCTGAGGCAACCCGGTACCCACGGAAGCCTGGTGATGACGCTGTACTTCAGTGCCGTACAGTCAGTCATGTGGACCGTACAGCGGGGGAGCGGGACATGGGTGGCATGGACATGGGTGGCATGGGTATCTAGTATATCAAGAATGATACTAGTTGGACAGTACAAGTGCAAGACATAGCTTCATTCACAGTTCTGGCTGGAATAGGAGCATCTTCACGGTTTGCTATTGGGCCGTTGAATAGTGTGGCTGACCCCCACCTTGATCATTATTCAAGCCAGGTTCATAAACTTACTGCTCTCATTAAGTAACTAGTACCTCGCTCTCATTTAAGTAACTATTATACAACCTCATTGAAGGAAGGACTCTAGACTGATTTTGTAAGCAGGCCTTCATCTTTCCAGTCTGCTAGTGTCCTTCCCATTGTCCAAGGTCTATTTTGAAGGCCTCTTTGGCTGATGTTTTTCCTGGTACCCAGGAGGATGTGACCTCTCCCAAGGTTTCAATAGGGAGTGATGAAGCCAAATACCCCCCCTCTCCTAGGATACAAATGCTGGGCAATCCCCTCCCTTACCCTGAATGTACAGAAGGAATGTATAAGGCCAAGTGACATGGTTTAGCCCTAAATACATAGAACCAACAAGAGTTGCCTTGGGATCCATGGTAATTCAGACATCCTCAGGCCCTCTGTCCTTCCCTCTTGTGTGGTCCTGACCAATGGATATAGAATTTCTATGAGGCAGCTGGAAGACAGTCTAGCAAGTTGATTTAAACCAACCTTCACAGGGAGCCGAGAGCAAGACAAGACTGTCTTCCAGTTGCCCCATGGAAATTTGACAACCATTTACCAAGACCACACCTGAGTAGAGACCCTTACCCAAAGAATAGTCCTGATTACTTGATTGACATGTGGGTGGCACCTTCTGGTAGCCGCCCAGATAAAAAGGGCGTGCCAGCCGGAAACTTATTTGCCTTTGGTTCCTTTGGCCTTCCCTCTCCCTGCAAGTTGATTTACTCTATCACTGCGGTGGATTCCTTTGCAGATACCAGAGGACCAGTGGCTTTCCAAGAATCTTCCAGGTTTTCAGCATCAAATTAGGACTCTAAGGCACCCAGCATAGGTACTGAGAAATCACTGTGTTGACGGCTTTCCTAGTGAGAGACAGCTAGTGCATATTCCAACTATGGAAGCAGCTAGCCTCAGGGACCAAGCAACTGGGTTCTTTTGGGTGTGACACATCTAAATATCTATATCTATATCTATGTCTATATATTCATTCCATTAGACTTGTACCTATGTATTCATGTGGCATTTTCTGTTTGTATTGAGAGATACATGTCATTAAAAGTACACACACATATACATATATGTATATATACATATATGTGTATGTATATATACACACACAGACTATATATATACATATATACATACATATATATATATATATATATATATATATATATATATATCCCTGAAGTACCTATCCATGCATCTGCCACTAAGCTTAAGGAAGAGAGGGTAACAGTTCACTTACAGATCAACCCCCATCAGCTCCAGCACATGCCTCATTTCCATATGACCATACCATTTAATGTTTACCAGAGCAGTGTGCACGCATGCACCATTTTTACATAGCTTATTTCCCCTTGGTCCTAGGCATCAAATCCCTAGTTTTGAGTCCATCCTAGATAAATGCTCTACCACTGAGCTACTCCCCCATCCCTCTATGGGTTATTAAATCTATGAATAATAATCCATTAATCAATCATTGATAATAATCTATTAATCAACATTAATAATAATCTATTGATAGCAGTCTATTAAGCAATGTGTCATTACTGCTTAGGCACGCAGGTTTCTCACATTTTCTTGTCACTGAAATCCAGATGCTGTCGTAATTGACAGCGTCATGCAGCACCTGTCAGCCAGGTGGCTGTATGCCATGATGCCACTGCCGCACATGTTCCAATAGCAGAAGAACCAGGGAGGACGCTGCAGAGTGGGTCTCAGAAGCACGGGAAACATTGGGGCAATGACGGGACACTAATTTTATCCCCAGGAGTCAGATGTGTGTGTGATGAGTGTCGGGAAGCAAATCAAAGCATTTGTAATGATCCAGAAGAACGGACCGAAGTGGGCCAGCTACATCTGCAAGGTAGGTCAAAAGTCAGTGACAAGGACTTTCCCTTGTCCTGTGGGTTTCTGTGAGATAACACCCATAGGAGAGCACTTAGATGCATGGTTCATTTTATGGGAAACACAGGCACCAGGAAAGGTCTCTGAGAAGTCAGACTTTAAATGTGCAAGATTTTGGAGAATACTCTGATTTATATTTTCCTACTCCATACATGCATGATACATGGTTTTAAAAAATAGTTCTAGTACATTGCACAATTATAAATGACACAAAAGCATTTGTCAGAATTTAATTCTACCTAACCTCTACTCAGTAACATATGTAATGGTTTATCTTTAGGTAAAGGGCATCTGATTGTATTCGTATTTCTGAAAACCATGCTTTGTTCACTCAACATTATGCTTTGAAGATTTTTCAGTAGTTAGCATACGAGAGTACGTGGCATAAATATCCCATGACTGTGTACCCATGCGGGTTTCCATGTGGGCCTGAGCAGAGCCAAGAAGCAAAGGATGTAAACTTGTTCTCTGCTGAGCTAAGACCTCTCTCTTCTCTCTGTGTGTCCCATCTCCGTCTCTGTCTCCCTCCCCCTCCCCTTCTCCCCTTCTCCCTCCTTCCCTCTCCCTCCACCTCACACCCAACATTTTCAAGCTTTCAGGCTCAGGCCGCACTTACTTATCAGTTTCTCTGACTCTTGTGAAGACTTCTCCACCCCCATAATTGTATGAACCAATACCTACCATTATATATACATTTGTGTGTGTGTGTGTGTGTGTGTGTGTGTGTGTGTGTGTGTGTTTAAGTGCATTGCATATGACAGGAATCATGTACACCTTATTGTTTCTTTCTCTGGGAAATCCTAACTAATACACCATTGAAAAGTTAATTTTCCTTACCCATGTAAGCATTAATATTCATGCTTAATATTTTTCTTTTTTTTTTTTTTTCGGAGCTGAGGACCGAACCCAGGGCCTTGTGCTTACGAGGCAAGCGCTCTACCACTGAGCTAAATTCCCAACCCCTGCTTAATATTAATATGTATAATATTTAAAATATAAATGATTAATAGTAATCCTGCTCGTGGCAGGTTCATGCCGGTGGGGGAAGGAAACCAGGAAGCAGGAGAAAGGGGAGAGCCAGAGAACAGAGTCAGCCAATGCTGCCTTGGGTCACAGGTCAGTCACTAGGCAGAACTGCACATTCTGTGGCCTCTTTGGAGTGGAACTCCGTCATCATCTCTTGACGCTTCCCAGCTATCTCTGGATGCAATGGGATTAGGGTGACACAGAAGACAGGAAGATTGACTCCTACTCTCTCAAATCTCTGGGCTTCACTGAGCCCCAGTTCTACTGAGCCTTTACATGGAGCTCCTGGCTCCTCTCTCATCCCGGGGTCAGCTCCTGAGCAAGCAGTGCTCACGAGACAGAAGACATTCATGTGCACAGACCCCAGCTTCAGAGTAACGGGAGTCCCCAGGTCCAGGTAGACGCACGCCCTCAGCTCCTGCCTGTGCAAAGGTGGGCAACAGCAACCTTCACCTGGCCCTCCTTCCATCTTCACCTGAAAAATGTAAATGTGGCTGGCAGAGTCCCAAGTGAGCCCTGTATGCAGAGCGCAAAGATCTACGAGATGAAGTACCCACAGGTATCCGTAGCCACCAGGCTGCACCTCTGCAGACCTTAGTCAAGAGAGCTGGCCTGCCGGTCACTTTCCCGAAGTGATCTTTGTAACAGTGGCAGACCACCAAGGCTTTGCTCTGGTCAGAAAACAATTTTCTTTGAAAAATTAGGTCCAACTAATGTCACCTGCTCACAGCCTGGAGCCAGGCAAATGAGTCCTGACTCCAGGCAAGAGCAAACTATGCCTGGGAGCCCTGAGGGCAAAGTAAGGCTGAATCTCTGGAAGGGCACAGCGCCTGAAGCAGGTTGTGTGGGCCGTAAGAGCTGAGAGAACATTCAAAGAAAGAAAATGCAGCAAGCTGCAGAACCAGCCTTTATGCATCTTGGTGGCAGCTTCTTTGATTTTTCTTCCTGGTGGAAAAGCCTCTCTGCTGCCCCTACCTGGCGAGCACAGTTAGTGAAGCTCAGATGAACCAGGGAGTGAATTATCCTCAAGGAAAACTCCAAGTCCTTCCAAATGCTCCAAGGCACAGTCAAGAGAGACACAGAGGGCTCTCAGTGAAAGGGTTTCCTGGCTGCTTGTCTGGATGCTGCATCTGGGCTTAAGAAGTACCGTCCCAAGTTAAATATGCACTGGGTAGAAGGAGAATACTCACCATCTTAATCTCTCCAAGGGTCCTAGAAGGAAAAGCATGTCTTAGACAAAGTCTGCCTGGCCCTTGAAAAGGTGCCTAGTTCATCAGCATCTTTATATTCAGTGGTGTGGGTGTGTGCATGCATGTGTGAACACAGCCATGTGTGTGTGTGTGTGTGTGTGTGTGTGTGTGTGTGTGTGTTGTATGTTGCTATAACCTAAAATGTTTTTGTTGTGTCTAACATATTATCTAGGGGAAAGAATGTCCCTGTAATATTAAAAAAGTGATTTCTTTCCAAGTATTTCACGAGTTTGCATTTTCATAACAATGCATTAACTGGTGAAAAGGTTTGTCTTCCAAAGTAGAAGCTGGGACCCAACGAGGGAAAAGGATCCGCCCAGCATCATGAAACTACTGCTGGCTGATCCGGGGCTAGAACCCAGGGCTGTCTACAAATGTTTAAGAACTTACTAGATTTTTAAGTAGTAGCCAATGTTTTTTGAAAACACACACACACACACACACACACACACACACACAGAGAGAGAGAGAGAGAGAGAGAGAGAGAGAGAGAGAGAGAGAGAGAGAGAGACTCAAATATCACTGCGCAGTTTATATCAGAAAATTGGGTCTTGTTTCCTGAACACGGATCTTGTTAGACCTACTGTTGCCTGTTTCCTCTGACACGTCCCCTTGTATTTTTAATGATCTACTGATATTTGGCTTCTTGTTTGTCAGTCTTAGGTATGTTTATTTCATTGATTTTTCTGATGTTAAGTGGGGGGGGGATTAGTATTTCTCTGGTTTTGCTTTTCTGTCCTCTTTCTATTTGACAGTTAAAAATAATCTGGTTAAGTCAGTAATAGCTAGATCATTGAAGCATCACAAATAAACCCCCAGTTAGGCCAAATGATGCATCAGATAGGATTCAATTTCTGTTTCCAGTTTTTTCTTGCTCCTAGAATTAACAACTGTGTTAGTTTTTCCTTGGCTGTCTATACTTCTAAACTGACTCTTCTCATGGTCTGCATCTAAATGTGCTGCTCCTCTCAACACCACCCTCCACTTTCATCGTCCTCATAATGTCTTGTGTATGTCTACCCGGGAGCTCCACTCCTCTGCTCCGGGGGCTCACTGGGCTGTGTACCACATCAAGCAAGCAGAGCCCTTCCTTGGTATTTCTGCTACCTTGGGAAGGATTCTTCCATTTCTTAGACCCCCCACATATTTTTCTTGCATGAATTATTCAGTTCATAATAATGGAGTGCTGCCTAAGAAGTGTTGCAGAGGATAAAAACATTATGAGGCTGTTTGTGTTCTGCACGTGTACCTAATAGACAGTTTAGCTGGGTATAAACTTTTCTGTGTAATTGTTAGTGGAATATAGACTTCCCCTAATTATTGTATAGTCATTCACTCTTTGACATCTATTTTCCAAGCTCACTTTTCAGAAGCCTGATGTCGCTATGAATCCTGATTCATTTGCTTCTTTAAACACTGTGTTTCTTGGATGTCCTCTATATCCCTTTGTGGGGAAAATGCTCTAAACATCAACAATATATCTGGTGCATTTATATGCAAGTATCTTGATGTTCATTTTGCTTTGCTTTGCTTTGCTTTGTTTGAGACAGGCTTTCTTTGTGTAGGCCTGGGTGACCTGGTAGACTAGGCTGGCCTTGAAGTCACAGAGATCCGCCTGCCTCTGCCTCCCAAGTACAAGGTTTAAAGGGTTTAAATCTGAAGTGGAAATTGCTTTTTCTTTTTTCAAAGAAAAAAAGGTAAGTGCTCATGCGTGGAACCTGTCATGTGTAGTGACCAACCACAAAGCTCACCAATATTGTTCATACTTATTACATACATGTTTCTCCTCAGTTGTTGGCTCTGTGAATCATGGCCACCCAGAGGCTCGGCTCTGGAGAGCCTAACTCATTATAACTCTGGACTTCTGGGTTCAGCACAGTGGAAAGGGGAAATGTGGAGAATACAGCATGAGACTGGTCATTTTTAATTGGAAATATGAATAAAAAATCTAGAAACCTAGGGTTCAGTTTGTGTCTAAGTGTGACAGAAAACTTCTCCAGTCACATACAACTATGTCTGCACTCAGGAGAGTGAGGAGGAAGGACTGAAAGGGGGAAGGCAAACTTCAGAGAGAAAGATTGCCAAAACGAGGCCCGAGGAGCAGAAACATGAATTTTTACCTTCTGATAGTCTTCATTCGAATGCTGAGCTTGTGGTCTCTATCAGGTTGCTGAAGGAACCAGACCTCAGTCTTCTCTTCTGAAAAATGGAGACAGTAACCTCGAAGATTAGTTTATGAGTTAAAGGTCTTTACAGCTGCTTAGAATAGAAATGAAACAGTGTCTGGAACACTGTACATGATGGAGATGAGATAGATGGCCACTTCCAGAGATCTCTAATATTCTGGAGAGCTTTCCAACATGTAGTGCTAGAAAGTCTCCACACAGATTGCTAGAAAGTTCTTGGATCAGAGATTTGACTTAAGACGGTAGTAGAGGTGGTACCAGCGTGACTGTGGAGCAGTTCCAAGAGGCCTGAGAGACCCGAGGAGGCTACGAGGGGAGCTATGGCTGCTGAGGAGTCGTCTCCAGAACCAAGGGTATCCCTGGAACAACTCACAAAAGGAAGCAGGTGTTCCGGGATGATGCTTTGAAAAGGTGGTCTCATGGAATTGGAAAGAAAGATGCCAGAACAGAGTCATTCACAAGGTTGTGATAGATACAGGAACGGTGGACAAAGGGGTCCTCAGCCTGCTGGGAGGTGCAAGCCCGTACACCTGACTTATGCCCAGAGAGCTGAGAGTGGCTGGGGCGGCTGGAACTGAGGGCAGAGGGGTGTACATCAGCCTAGAGCTCATGCGGGCAGATCCTGCCCTCTAACGCCCTGCACAGCCACAAGATCACCTTGACTCTGGGCAACCACAGGATACCTGAGCCGAGTCTCAGTAATAATCCAGTTTTTATGGCGCTTCAGAAACCAGAAACGTTGAACCAGACCAATGACTCGTTGTTTGGGCCAAGGATATACTGTGTGACACTTTGATGCCACTTCGATGAAAAGGTGTGTGATGGAGTGATGGGATGATGGCAGAACTAGAGACCTGTAGTGACGGGTATGGGAGGGCAGCCATGGTGGACTGAGAGCACAGCTGTGGTGGACTGGAAGCAAAGCTGTGGTAGACTGGGAAACATGTTGTTGCCCATTAGGGCTGGCAGGGTGGTGTGCAGCAACCTGGATGTGTGGCCCAGCATCAGTAGGATGTCTGAGATGGAGACAGCTCATTTTCTGAATTTAGTCTACTTAAAAGACCTCTGTAGTCCACGCTGTCACTGGAGGCCATATTGGTGTCTGTGGTCCATTCTACTGCGGGAGGCCATATTGGTGTTCATGGTCCATGTTACAACCAGAGGCCAAATTGGTGCCTCTGGTCTGTGCTGCCACCTGGAGACAAGGCTGGTGTTTGTGGATCTTATTCCCACCAGAAGACTCGTGGATAACTGTGGATCATGCTGCCATCTGTGGCTATGTTGATATACGTGGTCGTGCTCCCGCCGGAGGTTATGTGGATGTGTGTGCTCTGTATGGCTACCTGAGTGAGACCATGTTGAAGTACGTGGTCTGTGGGATGCCACTGGAATTTAGGTGGAAGTCCATGATCCTTGCTGCTGCTGACTGCTACGGGAGGGAAGTTTCTTTTGTAGGAGTATAAATGACTGCAGACTCGGGGTTGAGAATGAGAGACATTGAAGGGTGCTGTGACAGCCCCTTCCCCTAAAACCCAACCAAAACAGCCTAGACAGGAAGCCATTAAAGAGAATCTCTAAAAACTGTGACAAAGATGCTGAAATGTAGCTCTTCAGAGTTGATGGCGTCTGGAGGAGGCGAAGGGAGGGGGCGGACTCGGTTACCTTTAAGAGGTTGGCCATTGGGAACTGGACCATGCTCCAAGAAGGTGGACATCTTTCTAGGGGAGGAGTGGGAAACAAGGGTGATCAGGGTGCATTGTGTGAAATTTCCAAATAATCAATAAAAATATTATGTTGGGAAAAAAGGAAGATTTTAGATCAAAAGTCGAGGCATGTGACAAGACTGTTAAGACGGAGCTTGAAGGGCTGGGGAGACGGCTCTGTTAGTTGAGTGTGGGGCCAAGCAAGCACGAGGAGCTGGGTTTGATTCCCAGCACACACATAAAAGGCCAAGTGCCTACCTGCAGTCCCAGTGTGGGGAGGTGGAGACCTGAGAACCCTGGGCGCTTGCTCATTGGTCAGTGTAGCTAAATCAACATGTGGCCTCCACATGCATAAGCACACACACAAACGTCTGTATCCAACTATGAATGACTTAAAACTATTAAAAGGAGCTTGGCTTTGAGGAAAAGAATAGTTGAAGTTTCCTAGTTACTTTTCCTCATTCAGTAATAAGAAAGGCTTTTTTGAAAGTGTTTTTGTCCTGAATCCGTGGATATGGAACAAAGTAAAGGAAGGTGGCTGGCCTGCATTCAGAAAGAATAAAGAAATAATGGCTGGAGAGATCAGCAGGTAAGAGCACTGCAGCCCTTCCCGAGGATGGGTGCAATCCCTCTGCGTGCCCATGTCCAACATGCACATGACAACTCACAGTCTTCTGTAACTCTGGCTGCAGGGGGTCTGACACTCCTCCCAGCCTTCATGGGCAGAAGCACACACATGGTGTACAGGCATGCATGCAGGCAAAACACCCACACACGTTAAAATAAAATAGTGTTTAAATAATAAATATTAAAAATAAATGCCTAATAATCAACTAATTGTAAATTAATTTATTAAATTAATCCAGTAATCTATAGTTAAATCATATTTATTTTATAAATTTATAATGTACAAATAAATGAAATAAATTGAAATCAAGAGAATTCATTAAGTAAATGACATTATTATTTAAATTTAGATAGAAATAGCATTTAAAATAAATGAATGATAAATAATAAATATCTGATACTTTTTATGTGTATGTGTTTGTGTGTGTATTCACATATATTTCATTCTTTTTTTTTTCTTCAAAATGTGGCCTCTCCTTTTCAGTTCCTCAAACCTGCTGTGGAGTGCGCCCTCTGGTGGTTCATATTTTTAAATAACCCCACCTGCCCCAATAGTGACTATTCTGGTTGAAACCTATCTCAATTAAAATAAAAAACCACAATTTGGAGGCATTTCCTGGATGTGGCAAGTCAGGGTGATTTCCAGGAATTTTTAAGGTATTTCTGGTTTGCATGTGCATGTGTGATTTGCATGTATACTTTCAAGAACATTCGGGTTGATCTGTTTGCCTTGAAATAAAACCAGTTAGAGAACATGAAATGGACAAAAAAGTGTTTCTGGTCCAGCGGCCCAGAAGCATCCACTGTCCTGTTTCTGTGCTAAAACACCAACCAGAGGCAACTAGTAAAACCTAGTTAGTAACCTAGTTAGTAAAACCAACCAAAGTTGCTAGTTAGAGTCAGGAAAGGAAGAAGTCAAGGGTGTTTCTTAGCTTTTTCTGGCTCTGGCAGCTGGGTACACAGTGGTAGTGTTCACTGATTTGAATTCTACAGTGGGCGAGGGTTTGTGGGAGTTGTGAAGAGTCCAGCTTGGGACATGCTTGTCCTAGACCAGTGGCTCTCGACCTTCCTAATGCTGTGACCCTTTAATACAGTTCCTTATGTTATGGCTGACTCCCAACCACAAAATTAATTTTGTTGCTACTTTGTAACTGTAATTTGCTACTGTAGGAATCGTAATACAAATATCCGTGTTTTCTGGTGGTCTTAGGTGGGCCCTGATAAAGGGTCGTTTGACCCACAAGTTGAAACGTGCGTTTTTAGATGACCATGCGAAGAAGTCAGCCTGTGCGCTCACTGAGTTTCCATCTGAAGTTCTTTCTGCTGCAGTGTGGATGCTTTTCCTCCAGACGGATCTTGAACTTGCAGATGGTGAAGAGTGGGTGCTCCCAGGGACCTTCAGTCATGGCTGCACTATTCTGGCCTAAAACATTTGGCTGTGGCATCTCTTTCGATGATGCTATATGAGAAATAATGCATGGAGGAAACCCAGTATTCCCTTTTCAGAAAACATCTCCACGCCATACTAATGTTATTCTTGATGCATACATGCAAAGGCCCTCAATGCATGCTGGGCCGAATTGTTGTTAATCAACAATCTATTCTTTGAGTGTCTTCTCCAGAACCATTTATTACAACACAAATGGAAGGTTTAGAGTGTAGAAGGCAAAATGGCACCATTAGTATCTCTTATAGACTATGTATTGAGGGCCAGAGGATCCCCTCGTCCCGCGCCAATAGAGAGCTCAGCTCACAATCAGTTAATATCCCCACTAATGGGGCTCAGTGGCAGAGGTTGCTCCCTAGGTGCTATACCAATGAGGACACAGTTTACACATTAGAATCTCATCAGAAGGAAACATTGAACAGCCCCCAAGCCAGGGAAATGGCAGCAACTGCTAGCTCACATGCTGCAAACCTACATCCTCAAAGGCACAGGCGGGCACCAGAAGTAGAGTGAAGCTTATTGCTGGAGACTCTGTATGCTTTAGATGAGAACACAGAGAAGTGGAGCTGAGGCTGAACTAGAAGCTCCCTGTTGGCAAGTGTCCATACTGCTGGACAGTATTGTGTAGGCTTCTGGGAGGGAAAGTCAGCAGTAGCCTTTCTCAGCTATGGACCCTGTCTTAGGGTTTTCATTGCTGTGAAGAGACACCATGACCAAGACAACTCTTATAGGGACAACATTTAATTGGGGCTGGCTTACAGGTTCAGAGATCCAGTCCATTATCATCAAGGTAGGAGCATGGCAGTGTCCAGGCAGGCATGGTGCAGGAACTGAGAGTTCTACATCTTCATGTGAAGGCTGCTGGGAGGAGACTGGCTTCCAGAGAGCTAGGATGAGGGTATTAAAGACAACACTCATAGTAACACACCCATTCCAACAAGGCCACACCCTGGGTCAAGTATATACAAACCATCACACACCCTGCAGGTACAATTCTGACACAAAACCCCCCTCCCCAGACAAGGTATGCCTACCCAGTTGGATCTGTGTCCTGCTCTGTGGGAGGGGCTACCCATGGCTGGGAGGGTCACAGGTTTGAGGAATGTACTGCCGATGTGTTGCTAGACGGAAATGTAGCCAAATTGCCTCCCAGGTGAGTGTGTTTACACTGGTAGACAGTGCCGCTGTGAGCTTTGGCCAGAAAAGCTTCTACATTGCAGAGAGCAACGAATAATGCAGAATCTCACAAGTGGTCAAAGTGCTGAGAAGCACTCTCTTTGGCACAAGATTACAACCTCACAAAAAGACACAGGGGGTGGGGGTACTAGTTGTTAGGAAGACAGAAATCGGCAAGAGTTGGAAGGAGTGAGATTGGGCAATGGGGGGTTGGGTATGATTACATGTTCTGCATGCATATGTAATTGTCAAAAGTAAAAGACGTTGGTGAGGAGTTGTCCTGAGGAGGAGACTGAGGAAACAGGGCAGCTGAGGAGAAGCTCCTGACTCCAGTACAGGGCAGCTTTGGGAAGATTAGTAAAACGCAGATCAGTTCAGTAATGGGTTCATATCAGTGTTAAATCCCCGAATGTGATTTCTGCACTGAGTCCTTGTTCTGTAGAGAAACGTATTGTGCTTGGACCCCAATATCTGTAGTTTGTCTCCAGTAGCTTCAAGCAATAGTGAAACTGCTGAGCATCTACACATGTATACATAAATATATTAAAATGTGTTCATTGATAAGTATACACAAAAGTATACCGACATTTGTACTCAGAGGTTTTGGATTACACATATAACTACATTACTAAAGTTAAAAAATAAAAAGGGAAGGCACAGCTGTCCAACTTACACACAAGCAGGGGGGGGGTGCTAACCACTGAAAACCTATCCAACTTATCCATTGTTCCCTCCTTAAGGTCAAGCATTGTAAAATTATTTTTTCTAGCCTCTAAATCCCAAATTGATGAAATGTCAAAATAGGAAACAGACAAAGTCCTAACCTCGCGCTCTGAAGGCTCTTAGGAATGTACAGTGTCTGCTGTAAATCGAAAGCTTGGAATGTTTAGAGAGGAATTCACTTCTTTTGAATCCAGGTACACAAGTAGAAAGCTGCCCGCAGGCACTCTTGGGCCCCGGTCACTGTGGGCAGCTCCCATGGCCAGCTGGCCATCTGAGAAAAAGCTGGAGTCTCATGCATCAGCCATTCACAGGGCAACGCCTGCCATCTTAGCAGGTCCCAGAAGTCAGAACACCGCAGTGAGCTGAGGAAGCACCCCTTCCTGCTCTGCACTATGACCTCTGGAGCTTCAGTCTCTACAGCCGTGTCCTTGCGATCCATCTGCCCTCATAGTGGCCTCCTCCACCTCCACCTCCTTTCGTCTTCTCCTTACTCCTGCAACCTCAGGCCAGGTAACTGAAACTCCACCTCTCTCTAGTCCCCTCCCCCCCCAGTAATTGGATGTCACCAATTTATTTAAACAATAGTTTCAAATTGGGGAACAATGTTACATAGCTTCACTCCTTGACCCTGAGGATCTCCTTGTTGGGGACAACCAGGTCTTGGGGTACAGAAATTAGCATTTGAATGCGTGGCAGCATCAGACCCACCCACTACATCGAGGCACTCCTGTCTTCTAGCCATGTCACCATGCACAGCTTCCTGAGAAGGCACTAGCTGTTCCTGTTGTTGGAGGCAGGAGCCACATAGATGTTCTGAGTTTGAGATCAGCTTGTTCTTTGTAGAGAGTTCCAGGCTAGTCAGAGCCATGTAGTAAGACTGCCTCATTTTTTTTCTTTTGCCCTAAATGATATAACAAAAGGGAGAGGTCACATACATTGTTTAACATGTGAGTGCCTGCACTCTGGACAGCCTAGTGCACAAGAAGAAATCACTACCCCATGCCAGCCCTCAGCTCCCCACATTTTCCTCCCAGCTAAATGTTTCCATTTCCTTCTTCTGTGTCTTAGTTGGCAAGGGTGCCAAGGGAACATATATTAACAATAAAAAGGGAAGCTAGGACTATCCAACCAACACATGAGCAGAGAGTGTCTAAATACTGAAGACCTAGCCGTTGTTCCTTTCTTAAGGTCAGATGTTATCTTTTCTAGTCTCTAAATCCCATCTTGATGAAATGTCAAAATAAGAAACAGGCAAGGCCTGACATCCAGCTCCTGACACCCTGCCACTCTCCAGTGAAGCAGAGTGTGCCCGAGTTTAGAGAGAAGTCCAGCCAAAAGCAACAGTGGCACCCAGCCATGTGTTGAATGGTCACAAACCATGGGTGCATGCAGCACCTGGCCCAGCATTTGGGGGTGATCTTCTGAAGGACTTCTTCAGGACTAGGCAAACGCAGGCCAGTAGGCTGTCCACTGAGCTCTTGTGAGAACTCGGCTGTGCTCTCATAGTACTTGGCAAACCTGGTGAGTCATCAGTGATCAGCCAGGGAAAGGATGACAAGGGTGTCATATGATGTCCCAACTGGGGGGAAAAATACCGTGTCATGGCTTGAAGATTCTAATCCACTATTTATAGTGAGGGTGACTGCATCTGCTCACTCACTCACCACTTCTTTGTCCCTGCGTGCTGATTAATAATGTCCCCGCTAAATGTGTCCCCCATTGGGATGACACAGAACGCCATCATCCCAAGTAGTTCTGTCTCTTATCGCTGTCCCAGAAGACCTTACAGAAGTCATTGTAGGGAGGAGAGGTTGATTTTGACTGACAGTTTAAAGGGGACAGTCAGTCATGGTAATAGGAGTGGCTTGATCTGTGGCAGAAAGAGATCGTGGCTAGGTTTGTTCAGGAAACAAAAGGTGTGGGCTGGAAGCAGAGAGCTTGAGATAGGAACAGGGCTAGCCTTCAACCCTCAAGACCCATCCCACCTGGTTATATCACCCAGCTCTGTCCTACATTCCATAGGTTGACATGCCCTGTACCAGATATGCGTGCCAACTTGACTCGAGCTGGAGTTATCACAGAGAAGAGAGCCTCTGTTGAGGAAATGCCTCCATGAGATCCAACTGTAAGGCATTTTCTTTTTCTTTTTTCCATCTTTATTAAATTGGGCATTTCTTATTTACATTTCAAATGTTATTCCCTTTCCTGGTTTCTGGGCCAACATCCCCCTAACCCCTCCCCCTCCCCTTCTATGGGGGTGTTCCCCTCCCCATCCTCCCCCCATTTCTGCCCTCCTCCCAACAATCCTGTTCACTGGGGATCAGGTAGGCTCTGAATGGGTGTTCCTTCAGTCTCTGTTCTAAACTTTGCCTCCCTATCACCTCCTAAGGGTATTCTTGTTCCCCTTTTAAAGAAGGAGTGAAGCATCTGCATTTTCATCATCCTTCTTGAGTTTCATGTGCATCTTGGGTAATTTGAGCTTTTGGGCTAATAGCCACTTATCAATGAGTGCATACCATGTGTGTTTTTCTGTGATTGGGTTACCTCCCTCAGGATGATGCTTTCCAGTTCCATCCATTTGCCTATGAATTTCATAAAGTCATTGTTTTTGATAGCTGAGTAATATTCCATTGTGTAGATGTACCACATTTTCTGTATCCATTCCTCTGTTGAAGGGCATCTGGGTTCTTTCCAGATTCTGACTATTATGAATAAGGCTGCTGTGAACATAGTGGAGCATGTGTCTTTGTTGTAGGTTGGAGCATCTTTTGGGTATATGCCCAAGAGAGGTGTAGCTGGGTCCTCAGGTAGTGTAAGGCATTTTCTTAATTAGTGATCAAGGGAGGAGGTCTCACTGTGAGTGGTGCCATCCCTGGGCTGATGATCCTGGGTTCAATAAGAAGGCAAGCTGAGCAAGCCAGGGGAAGCAATCCAGTAAGCAGCATCCCTCAGTGGCCTCTGCATCAGCTCCTGCCTCTGGGTTCCTGCCCTATGTGAGTTCTAGTCCTTGGTGATGGACAGCAGTGTGGAAGTGTAAGCTGAGTAAACTCTTTCCTCCCCAACTTGCTTCTTGGTCATGATGTTTTGTGAAGGAATAAAAACCCTGACTAAGACAGTACCTAAAATAGCACTTATGTCAGTGGACTGACGGTTTTAAGCACCTTGGAGCCTTTGATGGACCTTTACCATTCAAAACATAACATTATAAATCCATTAGCAGCATCTTCACACAGATATGTGTTCTTAACATTCAGAAAGGAGTTTACCCTCGCTCCAGAAAATCTAAAGCACTTCCAAGCATTTCAGAACCATAAATGCCGGATTTCAGAAGACAAAGTAGATGCTAGAGTGGCTTTTTCTCTCTGAGATCACCTAGCCATCTTTGAGGTGATCCCCGGCTTCTCACTGGGAAGCCAGCAATTCCATTCCTTGAGTTGATTCCAACTGTTCCCTGAGGTTAAGAGAATAACCATGGCATATTTTCTCTTTTCCATCCCATCAATATGCTTCTCCTAAAACTCCCTCCCCACATCTCTCACTCAAGAAACATTATTCTCTGATAACTATGAAAACTGAGGCTAAGGGCAAGAGCTTTCTGGTGCATTGGCAATCACCAAAGTAAGAGTGAGGTGATCAGAAACATCAACTCTGCCACTTACCAGCTCCCAGACTTGGAAATGTTCCTCTAGTCTATGCCCCAGTTGATATACTGTTGATGATAGTCTCCCCACCCCACCCCATCCCCAGCCCCCAGCGCCAGTGAGGCTAACAGCAGGTTTAAATGAGTTGGTAGGAAGCATCTTTTGATATTCAGGCAATAAAAAGGCCTTGACCCTGGTTCTGTGGCTCCTTACTGGAGTGAACAGAGGAAAACATATAAGCTAGAGAGACATGGACGGATCTGCTTGGCAGATTTGACCACTGAGTGAGTTTGGAAATAATCAAAGAACAGAGTTCTATCGCCTAAGATACCCATTACAAACAACGGTCAACCATCCTTTCCTAGATGCATGGTCTAGACACCTGCCTATGCTCTGTTTCTTCTTTGTCAACAGAGGCCAGAACGGACCAGCTTCGAGTGCACCAGGAGTGAGTTCAGTGGCTGCTACTCCGAATGCTGCTCAATAGCACAGTGACCAAGAAGGAAATGACACTCCTGGCTACTCCCTCATTCCTGTGGGACCCCAGAGCATTTCTATGGCCATGCTACTGAAGAGCATTGCCTATGACTTCTTTGGCCAGTCTATCACCAATCTGTTGTTGTTGTTGTTGTTGTTATCAAAACAGATTGAATACTTTAAGGAGCCAGAGATCTTTACTGGATTGGATCTATGATCAAAATACAAATTAGACTTGAACAGAGTCCTTTTTTTTTAAATTCCAACTTTTCTCACTTTCTTTAGCTTTTCTTCTAATGTAAATCAAATCCCTGGGAGTATAATGACTTTCACCTAATACTGTATGGGTCACACAGTCTTCTCTGGATATGGTGTTGACTCTGCCAAAGGAAAGAGGACATTGGCATTCTAATTACTGGTGGGAGATTCTGGAAAGACACCTTTTAACTTTGAGCATATTTATCAGTCTTCTCAGCACTGATTGAAACCTGCCATTCAGTCTTTACACAGCTACCAGGAGCATTAAATGATGTTGATGCAAAGACTTCAAACACTAACCTGAAATTTCAATCAGATGCCTGAGGATGCCAAGCAGGTGACATCAGTGTGTCATCTGAGTCATGTGTCACCCAATAGAGAATGGTAGTGCCTGTGCAAAGACATTCAAAGTCAACCATTTTTTAAAAAGTGATTTGGGCAGAGTGAAAGAAAATGTTTTTTTGTATGTGTCAAATTGATCTGTATTTGAGTGTCTGTGTAGCTTCATATATGTTACTGAATCTCTTTAAGGCTTAACTTTATTCATCTGTAAAATAAAGGTTATGCTATGTTTCTCCAGTCACGAAGATTTTAAAACAATGAAAGTTCATTGCCAGTCATTAATGAATCAGATTCAATTTCCCCATGTAAACAGTTTGCTCGCTTCTCCTCCAGAGAGCATTGTTTCCTGTTGATTCCCTTCTAAGGTGCTGAGGTAGCTAAGTGTGTGCTGGGACTAGGACAGTGTTAGGAAGAAGCATGAGGACCAGGTAGTCAGGGAAGCCTGCCAAGACTGCGCTGTCTTTGTCTTTACACTCCCCTTTGTCTGAGAGCTTGTCATAGAGGCCCGGCCCCAGAGTGGACTCTCTCTTCACACAGAAGCACATACCAATGATGTTCAGAAACCAATGTCTGTCTGTCTGTCTGTCTGCCTGTCTGCCTGTCTGTCTGTCTGTCTGTCTGTCTATCTATCTATCTATCTATCTATCTATCTATCTATCTATCTATCTATCCATTTATCTATCATCTATCATCTATCTATCATCTACCTATTATCCATCTATCTAATTGATTATCTATCTATTTATCTATCTATCATCTACCTAACTACCTACTTACCTCCCTACTCACATTTCATATCTACCTATCTGTACGTTTTTCCACTAAAGATAGCTACCAATTCCTAGGAGGAAGCACTGACATCCCTAAACCAAGGCATCCCACTCCAATATTAGATTATCCAATAATACTTTATTTGCCTTAAAATTTGAAGGAAAAATTCATACTTTCAAGGAAGAAAAAAAGAGTGAATACACACAAGCGAACAAACAAAGAACTCCCTTTTCTCTAAATTTGGGGCCAGACTTTAATTCCTGTTTCTTTCATGATCATAGGGAATAAAATATACCCATCCTATCACATGGTTTTCTTCATGATTTTTCTCATAGTTTCAAAATAGTCTGAAGTTTCATGCCCTTCTTTCTTCAGTCAGAACAGTTTGTGTGTTTTCTCTAAGTCTGAGGCTTGGTGTAACGTCCAGGAGAAGTAACAGTGGGTGTCTGTGCCCCTGTCCTCATGCTGTGACAAAATGCCAGACAGCAGCAACTTGTCAAACAGGTCATCCGGTCTCACACTTTCACTACCCATCATAGCCCACCACAGTGGGAACGGCCTGTGTCGAGGGAACGGCCTGTGTCGAGGGCACGAGGCAGCTTCTTCTTACGCTATGAATGACCAGAAGCAGAACCAGAATACAGGGCTCAAAATCGCACCCCCAGGGACCCACCACCCACTGCCAGTCTCCTCAGCCCCTAAAATAGCAGCAACAGCAAGTATCCAGGTGTTCAAACGCACAAGAATGTGGGGGACATTTCAGGTTTAAACCAAAAAAGAACCCATGCTGAATAGTGCTGCCAGATTCAACATATGAATTCTGAGTTCAAGATAAAATCGAGTACACTGTTAAGATGCACACGCTCCTTCTACATGGTCACTATATTTAACTTATGGGGCTTAAGCAAACGGCTTTACCTGAAACCTAGATTTCACTGACTGTATAGTATTTCAGTCTGTAACCCTAAGTCCAACCCACAAGGTAAAGTCCCGGCGAGTGGCAGCAGTCTCTCTACAATGTCCAAATGCTGTGAGACTGTGGAGGGAGCATGGTTCAGGGACTGATTTCTGATCTACAACGCCAGCATTCCCCAGGGATGGGAGAGCATCTGGTAGCTCTCTGGTCTTCCAGCAACCTTCATCTCAGCATCTTCGAGACAGACCACCAGGAGAAGAAGAAGAAAACCTTCTCCTCCCTCGTGCTGGTCGAGAAGCTACAGGGCTTCTAGAGCTGAAATATACAGTACAATGAAAGAGGCGCTGTCCAATGAGATGTAGGGATAACGTATCATGAAAATCTGGAGCTGTGTGTGACTTTATTCATACATGGACACTATTTAAAGGACAATTTCTCGTCTTCCCATCGTTTTAAAGATGAAAAGACGAAGACACAATGAGTTGCCCTTTGGAATGAGATGGAAATGTGTGTATCTCTGTGCCTAAATGTGTAGCATTTCTAGGGAGGGAGTATGTTGACCAGATACTAAGATGCCAACCTAAGCATCAGATCTTCTCTCCGACTGTCAACCATATGCAGATGGCAAAAGGGAGGTCCTTCTTCAGCGAGAGGAGCCCTGGGAACTGAAATGCTGGAGTACCGTTATGCTGAGAGGCCACACTAATGAGTTCAACCATTTGTTTCTCTCAGCAGATCTGGTCCTGAGGCTTGTGGGGAGTATGTAAGATCCAAAATGAATGTGTTATTGACATGGATAAACCCATGTCAAGGAACTCAATGCCTCAGACCCATGAGAATGAGAAACCCTTCCCCAGTGAGACTCAGAGGGATGGCACAGCCTTCATCCGGTCCAAGTGTGAATGTTGGTGGTATGAGCAGACGATTTCAACCACGGCTTCCTCCTCAAGGATGACTTCCGTCTGAGACTGCTCCCTATAGAGAACCCCTACCAGGATTAGCTAAGCTTGCCTTTTAGTTCAGCTGTGTGCCATAAACCCATCCCCGTGTTCATCTGTATACTACAAACCCATCTCCTCAATTCAGATATTTAAAATAAACACGTTGAGTTTATCAGTTGCTAATGGTAGTAGTGTGTTCCCATCCGAGCTCATGCTCGTCCAGTTCCAGCTTTTCTGTACATGTGACGGTGTTTCTATCCTTTCTGCATTGCCTTGTTACTCAGGTTTCCAGAGCCGAGCCACGCAGGACTTTGCAGAGCCTTTTAAGGGTTAATTCTCCAGCTCTCCTTTCAAATCTCCCAAAGAATTTCAATGTGTTGACAGGCTCATTAGTGGCTTCTAAATTCATGACATTTGTGAGAGGAGTCCTCCTAAGAACTGGAGTCTAATTCTTACCCTCTGCACCAGATGTCTCCTGGCTTAATTAGCCATTAGAGGTGTGTGTGTGTGTGTGTGTGTGTGTGTGTGTGTGTTGTGTATGGTGGGCCAGCTTAAAGCCTCACCTTCAAGAAACATGAGGTGCTTCCAGTTGTCTCATAACTTGACTTCATCATAAGAACAAGACAGGCCAAGGGTGCTGGAGGATGAGAATCCCTGGAGGAGAATCCCCAGGCTCAGTTCTTCTCTTAGCGCCAGGACCACTCCATGAACAGCAGGTGTCCTCAGACACAGGACGACAACAGGAGCTCAACTAAATTGGACTGATTTCATTTTAAAGCCAATAAGCTTGGAGTTGTTACACAGCAACGACGCACCGACACTTCTACAAATGTCCACATCCTTCCAGTGCATTTCTTCCCCAGGCCAGCAAGATGATTCAGCAGGTAAAGGTGCTTATTGCCAAACCTGAGGATCTGACTTTAATGCCTAGAACCCACGTGGTGGAAAAGAGAACCGATCCCAACAAGTGGTCCTCTGGCCGCTGCACGCCACACAGACACACAAATTCATCCATAAATAAATGAGTGAAATAATAAACAAATTCCTTTTCCTGTAAATTCTTAAGACTGCAAAAAACAAACAAACAAACAAACAAACAAACAAAAAAAAACCCTCTAATCGAATTCATGTTTTTCCTGCTCATCTCCCATTTGTTTTGAAGAATGAGATCACACCATGTGTCCCCTTTTGTGATCAATTTTATTTTTCTTTATGACCAAATTTGAGCATCTTCTCCTAACAATAAATCAGACCCAGTAAAGGAAGAAAATCTCCCCAAATGCTCCTTGAGTCTTGGCCCAAATGAGGTCTCTCTATGAGATCATGGCCCCTGGCCAGATGTCATTCTCAAGTTGGCCTTCCAAGATCTGTTCTGTTCAGCAGGAAGTGTCCCAGTCCATGCTGGGTGGCAGAGATATTTTTCACAAAGGACAGAGCTGTGCCTGGTGTGCCACTGTTGACCTTTATGGAGAAAGAAAATAGTGATTTTTATCCACAATGTCTCTCCTCCAAGTGTTTAAAAACATACAGGTGGGTGTTCTTATATTGTATTACAATGTTCTCTTACATTAAAGGAGGGCGAGTTTCTTAACAGTAAAGTGAAGGTTTCACATTAGGGGATAATAGGGTGTCTTGACATGACCCCCATCCCCACCCCACACCTATCTGATCTACATTTGTCTTTATTCTGCAGTAGCTGCAGGGAGAGTAGATCACGAGTGGGGAGAAGACGTGGAAACAGAAGGAAGACTTTGTGGGACAAAGAGGGTTTTAGTGGGGAAGGGAGGGAGTTCGAATAAATAATAAGAATATGACCAGCAACAGCTCACCGACACTTCTACAAATGTCCACATCCTTCCAGTGCATTTCTTTTCCTGGCCAGCATGATGGTTCAGCAGGTAAAGGCACTTATTGCCAAACCTGAGGCATCTGGTACAGGAGGCAAAAGTACATCGTATATGTATGAATTATGAAAAAATAAATAATTTTTAAAGATTAGAAGTGAACTGGCGAGACCACTGGAGTCCAGCTTCAGCACTGACCATAATAATGCTAAACAAGCAAGATACTTAGGGTCAGCCTTGATTCCAACTGTGAAACGAGAGTGCTGCCACTCCACTGCCGAGGAGGTGAGGGCTGCGGATGAGGACATGTGCCTAGTGTATATTTTACAAAGAAAAATAAAAAGCTGCTTTGCCCCTGCTTCACTTGTAGCTGTTTCTAGAGCTGGTGCCTCCAACTCGCCAAGATTCCCTTGTGCTTCTCAATAGCTCGGACAAAGGGGCGGGGGATACAGGATGCTCTGTGTCTTAGCATGATGTTCCTCAGTTCATGCTCCACGATACAAGAAGGGAACCCTCTACATTTGCCCAGGGTCCTGTTACTCCAGTCTGCCAAAGGAACAGAAAAGCTGTGTATCTCAGAAACACAGACACTTGTTTACTTAACAGCATTAGTTGGGACTCCGGGTCCCTGCTCTGGAGAAATTTGCAACCAACTGGGAGGATTTAAAACCTTTTCCCCTATAAGAGGCAGATGCAGAAGTCTAACCTGCTAAGATTTTTTTTAGAAGATAAAGCTAAGATATTATTTTAGTGCTGCATTCCCACTCATAGCTGAGGCACAGTCACAGAAGAATGCAGCATTCATTGTCATGGTGGTGTAATTATATACACTAGCCTGTTGTGTGCTGCAGTCAGCATTCTTCCCAAGGCTACCACACCTGCTCAAACACCTGCCCCGTGAGTGAGGACTTACTTGGAAAAGTGTTTAATGGCTTAGCCAAGGGCACTTCAGGTCAGCTATCCCTACCTGAAGACAATGGTGCCTTGTTTAACCTCCTAGGAAGTACTTTTATTATTTTTGGGAGTTCTGTAGAACCTTCTAAAGAAGAGAGATTGAGAAAAGCCGAAAAGAAGCTAAAAAGCAATCAGCTGTCAATGTCTGTGGCTTGTTTGGTATCACAGAGCCTGAGAAAGACACAGGAACATGTAACAGTTGTTCTTGAGTGCTTAAAAAAAATGAGAAAGGAGCGTAAACATTCTGGGTCTTTTGAATAGAGAAAACTAACCTCGACACTGTGTCTGAATGCCCTCTATATTCACAGAAGGGCTAGCTAGAGTCTTCATTCAGGTGCTTGTCTGGAGCTCAATGACAGTAACATTCGCCTAGCAGGTGCAAGCCCTTAGGATCCATCCCCCAACATGACCCCCTAAATCTAAATATATATTTTGTGTTATCACATGACATCTTTTCATCTCCATCTTGTGGTAGAGTATAAATATTTGTAACTACTGTTATTATCTTTAATATTTGTTAAATTTCTGTGAATGCTTTATAAACGAAGATGCTGGCTCTCTTCAGGAACTGCAGTGGTCTGGGACATGATAACAAGGAGACTAACGATGCATACTTGGAAGTCACAGGAACACAGGCAGAGCCCCACCGTGACACTGATGAGCAGAGTGACCTTAAGTAAACTGGATAATTTTGCTAGAGCCCATTTTGTCATCTAAAGTGGGTTGGAAAGGCTAATGAGCCACCTTCCTTGTGGAGACTCAATGAGTCCCAGACACATGATGTCCTGGGCATAATATGTAGCATACAAAGCATACTAAATCCAGCTTTGTCACCTCTCAAAGTCTGCACGCAGCTACAGAATGGCAACCATGCTGCTGACTCTGGTTGGATTATCTACTAGTAAATGGGCAATAGAAGAGGGAAACTCAGGTCGCCATGGGCATCAGGCAGGTGTTGACCATTGTTAAAGCACTCTTTAGACTGATAGCAGTGTTATTGATAAGTTTTAACTGAAAGTGTTCCTTTTGATGTTCATTTTCCTGGAACTAAGCCACCACACCGGGGAATGGGACAAGTTGACTTTCAGATTGCTAACAGTTGGGCTCTCTCCTTGCTTCCCTTGCTGCCTTGAGCAGAATGGCCGAGGCCAAACACCAGCGGGCTGCCCTATGCCAACACCCGCCGTGTTGAATAGTCCATGAGTGTCTTGAGGAAACTGCGCAACAGTCACTGCTGCTTGAAACCTCTGCTGATGTTGCAGCCCCTAGCCAAGGCTGTTTCTAATAGTACGTACTGGAGTTTTCGCTGTCATGAGTCTTACTGAACTTTAGTTGCCTCTTAACCATTTTAGTGTGGGCCACTTCCCCTGGCGGTCTGGCAGAGCAAATGCTGTGACCAGAATGGAAGGAATAACTGCATGGTTGTTTCAGACACAAACTTGATTTGTAGGAAAAGTTTGCTGTGATTGGTATGAACACCCCGCACCAGGCTGAATTAGTTACTTTTTTGTGTCACTGTGTCAACACACCTGACATAGGCAGTTTGAAGGGAGGGTTTCTTTTGACTCACAGGTTGAGGGTACAGTGAATCATGACAAGACGATGGTGGTCAAACATGCCCACAGTAGGGAACAATGAATGCATACACAATGAATGCATGTGTTTGGCTTGCTTTCTCCATTTTATTCAGTCTGGGACCCCAGCCCATAAAATAGTGCCACCTATATTTCAATTTGGTCTTCCCCACTTGATTAACACAAATTAGAGACTCCTTCATACACACACATACACACACATGCCCAGGAGTGTGTCCCCTGCGTGATTCTAGATTGTGTCAAGTTGACAATCCATATTAACTACTGGCTGTGATGGTGGGTTGGTTGGCTCCCTTGGTGAACCAGCAGAGAGACACCCTTGAGTGCCTATCATGGTGTTACATTAGGTCCCTAAAGGGCTTCTTTCTGGGGGTCTTTTTTTCTATACACTTTATAGAGTATGTGGAGTTGACAACAGGAAGAAATAACAAAAACAAAACAAACAAACAACACCCCCCCCCCAAAAAAAATCAGAGCAGCCAGCACTGGGTTGCAAACACTGTGGAATGACCAGCGGCCTGCTTGTTGGAGAAGAGGAGGAGCTAAGTGGCCTTTAGGGCAATCTGCAATGCTGCTGGCTGCACTGGCAGCCACCAAGGAAGAGCCACGGGACAAGTGGCCAAGAGCAGCAGTAGTGAAGGCAGAGAAACTGCCTCCCAAAGAGTAGCGACTATGACAATGACCACTGCAACAAGAGGTGGCATCACAGTTCAAACGAGTAACCAGAATAGGAATGAAAGGGATGACACAGTGGGACCAAAAGGGAGGGTAGATAGCTGAAGATGAGGGAAGGTAGACTAAATTGGAGATTTCTGGTTTCTTTGGAGACTCAGGTTATAATGATATTTTGCTGAAGCAGACATGTGAAAGGACGAGTGATGTTTAGAAAGAATATAAATATGACCCACCGGGCTGGGGATTTAGCTCAGTGGTAGAGCGCTTACCTAGGAAGCGCAAGGCCCTGGGTTCGGTCCCCAGCTCCGAAAAAAAAGAAACAAAAATAAATAAATAAATAAATAAATAAATAAATAAATAAATAAATAAGACCCCACAGAGAGTAGGAGCCTGAGCATTGATTGCCTTTGCTTTGCCTCACGAGTCTTCACTGAAGACACATATGTATTGGTTCGCCCTACCTTGCATTGCTCGGCTTCATTTGCGGTGATTTTATAAAGAGAAACTAACTCACCAGAGAATTTCTCATAAGGTTCCTGTGGTTTCTTATCACTTTTGTGGACTCAAGTGTTTGGTGATCCTCGAGGTTTCTTCTGGATTGAACTGCCCTTGCTGATCCATGTGTGGTGTCTGCTGAGTGGGCTGGACTGCAGCTGCTGATTCATGTTTGGTGTTTGCTACTGAACTGGACTGAAAACAACAAAGATTGGAATCACCCCCAAAGAACTATTTTTAAACAGGTCCACTTCCCCTCCCCCCTTATCCTAATAACCTTTCTTTTCTACTACCTCTGGTGGATGGTGGGCTAGGGGAGAGGTTGAATCCTTATTAAAGTAGGGTGTGAGAAATATATGCCTATCGTAGACAGGTGGGAAGACCCAGGATGCTATTTACTTTTGTTGTTGCTATAAGCTGCACACATGACAGATGACAGGAAGCACTTGACAGAAAAGTTTCCTTTGCGTACACTTCACAGAGATCAGTAGGGGAACCATGGAGGAAGATGGCACCTGGTGGTCGGCTAGAGTGTGTGACTGAGAGATCTCAACTCACATCTCTGAGGAACACAAAGCAGAATTAGATGCTAGTGTCCAGTTCAAATTCCTTTTCCTCTTATTCCACACATTGCCACCCACATATATAGTGAATCCCACCCCCTCCAGTTAATTCTCTGAACTACCCTCACTGGTAAACCCAAAGGTATTCCTTGATTTTTCCGGGTGATTAGTAACCCGATCAAGTAGGCAATGAGATTAATCATTTCAGGTAGATAAGAACTTCAAGCTCTGGTCACTAGAAGAATCTCAGAAAGCTGTCAAATCCACAGGGCCAAGGGTCTCAGATATCCCAGACTTAGGAATGGTAGCATTGACTGCTGTCAAGAGTTGAGGAATCCTAATGCCAGGCTCTCCAGAGGCTGAGGAATCCCAATTTTATAGGCCTCTACAACAGCAGGGCAATTTGTGAAGTGAGGATCTTTCTACCTGAAGGCTGTGTGAGATCTTTGGCGCCAGATGGTCCCATGTGCCTGCTGACACCATCCACTGTAATGAAAGTCCAAAGACATAAAGGTGCCAAAGGCTGGCTCGTGAAGAGACTCCCTTTGCCTCCATACAACTTCTATCAGGATAGAGCAAAAAACCCCAGCGTGCTGACCAGTAGACTCCCACACACTGTTTCCAAAGGCTAGATTCAGAGACAGGAGACTGACATAGAAAATGGTAGATGAGCATCAATTTGTCAGTGGGATGAGCCCTTCCTTTCTAGACTTATCCTGTGTGAATATTTTGCCTCCCTCTTGCATCCTGAAGAAAGGTCTGTGTGTTGAGTTGAGAAATATTGCTTTTTAATAATGAGAAGAGACTCCTTGGGGCTTTTAAGATGAAGGGAAAGTACAGGCTTATATTACATTGTTACAGCTCTGCATGTTCTCTCTCCTGCTATTGCTTTTTCTCACACCCTGCCCCTCCTCTCCCTTTCAACTCTTATCACAAGCCTCGTTCTTCAAAGGCTGGCTCACACACCACTAGACTCTACTGGTCTTCTCTTTCTCTGGGTACAGAAGATTTTTTAAATCCTTAAACGTAATTGATTTGCATTTCATAAGGGCTCGATCTTCACTATAGTGATCATGTACTCTTTCAACACAAGGTTTGACATTGTCATGAACCCAGAAGGCTCTGCATAGATAAGGGCTATGTGTGAGTCCACGCTGAGAACTGGGCTAACTGTAACATTCACGAAACACCCACCTGCTAGTGAAGGCCAAACTGAGAAGCTGGCAGAAAAGAAATCTTGATCTCCGGTGTTTTTTATAACTAGGGGGAGCGATGACAGAGGTTAGCAGCGTGAGTGTGGAGAGGCTTGACAGCAAAATGGATCATAGTCAATAGACCTCACGAGCTATTTGCCAGCCTTAAAAGAGACAATGAGAGTAGGCCTTGGGGCAGAGCCTGCCATACCCCAGGAGCTCGGATGGTCTCAGAGATTTGAAATGGAAGGGTGAAATAGCAATCCAGACTTACGAGGCTCACTCGCATGGACACATCCCAGCTAGTGGGGCTATTGTCAAGTCATTGTAAGGTATTTGGTGGTGAGTGCTTGGTTTATGATTGAGACTGTCCTGCCTATGTCAGTTCATATGCAAGACGGAGGAAGAGAATTGGGTCTGAAGCAAATGGAAGGAGCGTGCTTCCATGCCTGGGAAGAAACTCTAGAGTCAAGGCTACCGTTGGCATTTCCTACCTGAGACACAGAGTTCCAGGGAGTGAGTCTAAGGTGTTAAATTGCTACAGATTCTGTTTAGAGGATAGCATTGAGGTCTCTGAGCCATGGTGGACAGTGTGACGGTCCCATGCCAACAACAGATGGCCTATGTCTGGGGTGACTCTGGGGTAAATGGGTGGTCATATTTGATATCAGAGAGGCAGAACTCTGTCTCACAGCATCTTGTGAGATAGTAGACAGGATCATGAAATAATCTTTGGCTTGGGGTGGGGGCAGAGGGTCAGTTGTCCAGGAAATGAATTTAATCCACATTTGTATGATTTGTCAAGGGAGAGCCAGTGTCCTTTTGGTGTGTATTTATTGGTTTCAGTGGTGGCAGGACCCAGTAGAAATCTCAAGCACCAAGATACAGCTCCTGTCCTCTTTCCTTTTAGGGGAGGGTGTCAGAAATGGCAGCAAAGGGGTCCAATGAAAAGGCAAATAAGGGGCTGGGGATTTAGCTCAGTGGTAGAGCGCTTACCTAGGAAGCACAAGGCCCTGGGTTCGGTCCCCAGCTCCGAAAAAAAGAACCAAAAAAAAAAAAAAAAAGAAAAGGCAAATAAATTCCAAATTTATCCTATATTCTGTATGGTTGGAACGAGGAGTTGCCACTTGACAATGGAGTATCAGACCGATCGCATCATAACAATGGAGTATCAGACAACAGATTGCCTCTGACCTGTCCCAGTGGTTAGGAGGTTACAGTACTGAGTTCTGCTTGACTGGGATTTGGATGTGGCCATCATCCTTGCCTGAGTGAAGATAAAAGCTGGATCTCGCTCAAGAAAGCGATAAGGTACCTGTGCTAAGAACAAAGAGAAAGCCAGTCCGGAAGGTTCCATGCATGCCTGCTTTGCCAGAAGCTGTACTTTGATGAATCTCAGCGTCCTTACCGTTGTAGAGTGAGGAAGGTACTGTGACCTTCCTTTCACAGTGGAAGTGCCAGAGGCACAGAGACATTAGGTTCCTGCCTAGAGTCGCACAACCAGCAAGTTCAGGACAGGTTGGCCTGACTCAAGGTCTCTGCTCTCTCTACCAAGCTGCTACTGTCAGGCAGTGTGGTTGGATGGACGTGAACATAGGGTACCTCTGGGAACAGGGCCGTGTAAAATCCCATAGGGGAAACAGCAAGAGGCCTATATCCAGCCACACTTGCGTGTATTCACAGACAAAACAATGACCTACATACGTGTTAAATTATTGAAGGAAAAGAAGGGCTATTTTCCTAAGACAGCTGTAATCCTCAGGGTGGAGACTGAGATAGCTTTCTGATGCAGTGTGCTCTGTGAAAAGGCCTTTGCTTTCCAATTCTGAATGTCTATGAGAGGGGAAAAAACCCCTCCATTTATATTTAAATTCATCACAGACACATGCCTGGCTCTAGGCATTGATATAATTTCTAATGTATCTATGCAAAGGAGTCTGACCCCTACCTGCCTTGCTCTTGCCTTGTTCTCAGGCATGTGCACTCCTGCTTTCCTCCACAGGACTTCCGTGCCCTCGTCCCTCTGTAGCATTTCTGCCCCCACCCCTGATCCTCTACTCTAACCCAACTTGCCTTTACCCAGCCCTCCACTTGCAGCTGGAGAGTTGACTTTTCCAGGGAAGTCATCTGGAACTTACTTCTTGTCCTTGTCATTCTCTCTCCCCCATCCAGAAAAGTTTCCACTGCTGGGTGCGATCATGAAACTGGAATCTTTTGTTTCAAGGACGCTTTTCTAGATGTTGGAGTTAGATGCCCATTTACACAACCAGTAACCGTATCTCTCCTCTTAGTAAAAAGCAGGGGCTATGTCTGATTTTGTTCTACATTTTGTTCCAAGTCCCTAACATATTTCTCAGTAAATAGTTTGTGCCTAAAAAAATAGCACATGAATGAATGAATGAATGAATTCCTCCTGTCCTGATTCTCATACTCTATATTTTGCCTCTTCATTTTACCTGCCAAAATTTTCAACAATTCTTCACTAGTTGGATTTGCAAAGTGTTCCGTGATTTCAAAGCACCTTCACACAACAGTGACATTTTCAGTCTACCACAGCTCTCTATGGTAAATAAATAAATATCCATCAATCTTCTCCAAAGCAAGATTTTCAGCATAAAATCAGTCCCCACTACTTAGATGGCCACCAGAGATTATGACCTCATTTACAGTTCAGGCCTGAGTAGTTAATTGCTCTTTGGGAATTACTTATCCTAGCATCGTTTTCATTTAACACGTCTATTCAGACAAACAACAAATAGGCCAGGGGGAGATACCCTTGCTCTCCCTTCCAAATATTGCTTTCTGAATCCAATGCCAGGCCCCTGACCTTAATTTTATACCAATTTTATAGCAAGTGGCTCTCAGGTTTGAGCAGGTATAAGAACCACCTGAAGGTTTGTCACAAATTCTTGTGGCCATTGCCTGAGCACTGGATTCAGGAAGTCTTGCTTGTGATATTCTCTTAATTAGGATCTCTACTGCTGTGACAAATGACATGAGCAAGTCTGGGGAGGAGAGGGTTGATTTGGATTACACTTGCACATTATGGTCCATCACTGAGGGAAGTCAGGGCAGGAACTCAAGCTGGGCAGGAACATGGAGACAAGAGCTGATGTAGAGGCTATAAAGGAATGCTGCTGGCTGACTTGCTCCCCCATGGCTTGTTCAGCCTGACCTTTATTAGAACACAGAATCATTAGCCCAGGGATGGTACCACCCTCCGTGAGCTCGGCCCTCCCTCATCAATCATCAGTCATGAAGATGCCCCACTGCCTTGCCCACAGGTCAGTTTGGTGGGGATATTGTCTCAGTTGAGGCTCCCTCTTCCCAAGTGACTCTAAGCCATGACAAGTTGACACAAAACATGCATACACTATTGACAACAAATGCTGTAAAAAACTTTCTGTTGGAATATTTCTTGCATTTCTCATGGGTCAGAACACCTGAAGTGGCAGTGACCTTTGCAGAATATCATGTAATAATGACATGTTCAAAGTCTTCCTGGAGTAACTTTAACTATCAGTGGGGTTGAGTGGAGACTGGTGGAATTCAAGAGCTTGAGTCTACCTTACAGAAATTGGAATTCTCAGGTTCATCCAAAAAGTTTATTTCTGGAAACAAAGATTTTATTAGAGCATGGTGTGCATTTCTCTGCAGTGTCAGGGAAAAGGGGACATGCAATGTATTTCTGTCATGCATATAAGTTTTTCAGTTACCAAGTTTTTGTTTTTTTTTAACTAATTATCCATTTTCTTATTGTCATGAGATCACTAAATCTTAAAAATCATCGGCCAGACATGACAGTATATGTCTTTAAGCTCCCAGGAGGCAGAGATAGGTGGACCTAGTCTACAGCCCATGTCAGCCAAGGCCACATAGTGAGACCCTATCTTTAAAAATATAAAGTCTCAGAAGGACAAATTATGTACGTTTTTCTCATATGCAGAACCTAGACTTAAAACTCTGTGTGCGGGGTTGGGTATTTAGCTCAGTGGTAGAGCCCTTGCCTAGGAAGCGCAAGGCCCTGGGTTCGGTCCCCAGCTCCGGAAAAAAAAAAAAAAGAAAAAACTCTGTGTGCATGTGTCATGTTCACATGTGTGTATATTAGTAGCTGTTGAAAGTAGAAGGGGATAATGAGAGGGGAGGAGAGATGTGAAGGGAAATGGAATACATGTAACAAGGATGCAGAAGGGGGAATTACTGGAGAAAGAAAAAGAACCAGCTGGAGGAGGGCAGCAGGGAAGGAACAAAGAGAACAGAGTATAATGACACCCGTGGAAGAAGATGGTTATGACTGTCATGAGACCCAGTACTCTGAATGCTAGCCCAAAGCATTAGCTTAAGAACATTACGGAGAAATGTTTTTAACTGAGAAAATTAATATTACTCAACCAAGCATCTCCTGATAACTGGGAAGAAGCTGCCATTGGTTTAGTTTTAGAACATTGAGATGCAGATTATTGAAAGTGTTCTGTGGTGACAAAGCCCGAGAGCCACTATAGGAAAAGGAAGTATCAGTTGGGAGTTGTGTATACGGAAGCAGAAAGAAATACAGAGACAAAGTTTGGAGCATTGACTGAAGGAAAGGCCATCCAGAGTCTGCCCAACCTGGGGATCTAACCCATATACATAAAGTCACCAAACACAGACAATATTGCTGATGCTAAGAAGGGCATGCTGACAGGAGCCTGATATAGATGTCTCCCTGAGAGGATCAGCCAGAGCCTGACAAATACAGAGGCAAATGCTAGCATCCAACCATTGAACTGAGAATAGGGTCCCCATTGGAGTAGTAAGAGAAAGAATTGAAGGAGCTGGAAGGGTTTGCAACCCCACAAGAACAACAATACCAACCAACCAGAGATCCCAGGGACTAAACCACCATCCAAAGGGTACACATGAACAGACCCAGGGCTCCAGCTGCACATGTAGTGGAGGATGGACTTGCTGGGCACCAATGGGAGGAGAAGCCTTTGGTCCTGCCAAGGCTGGACCCCCCAGTGTAGGAGAATGTCTGGGCGGGGAGGCAGGAAGGGGTGGGTGGATAGGTGATGGAACATCCCCACAGAAGAAGGGGGAGGGGGAATGGGATGGAGGTTTATGGATGGGGAAACTGGGAAAGGGGATAACATTTGAAATGTAAATAAATTTTAAAAATCCAATAAAAAAAAGGAATACACAGACAATACACAAACAATGGGTGGAATGAATAAAATTCTTAAAGAAAACCAAGGGGGACAAAACCAAATAGACAGTTGAAGGTAATGAATAAATCTGTTCAAATGGAAATAGAAGCAATAAAGAAAACACAAACTGAGATAATTGTGAAGATGGAAAAATGTAGGTAAGTGGACAGGAACCACAAATGCAAGCATCACCAATAGAATGGTGATGGGAGAGAGAATCTCAGGCATAGAGGATATAATAGAAATAATTATTGATACACCAGTCAAAGAAAATGTTAAATCTAAAAAGTTCCTGAAACAAAACATCCAGGAAATATGGGACACTGTGAAAAGACTAAATCTAAGAATAATAAGAATAGAAAATAGAAGAGATTTTCCGCTCAAAGATCCAGAAAATAGTTTTAACAAAACCATAGAAGAAAAATTTGCAACCTTAAGCAGGACATGCCTCTAACGGTACAAGAAGATTAGAGAACATCAAAAATATTGGACCAGAAAAGAACGTCCCTCCACCACATCATAATCAAAATACTAAAGGTAAAGAACAAAGAATATCAAAAGCAGCAAGGGGAAAAAGGCCAAGTAACATATAAAGGCAGACCTATTAGAATTATGCCCAACTACTTGACCAAGTGTCTAAAAGCCAGAAAGACCTGGAAAGGCCTTACAGATGCTGAGACTACAGATGTCAGCTCAGACTGCTATACCCAGCAAAACTTTCAACCACCATAGATGGAGAAAACAAGATATTCCATGACAAATTTAAATAACATCTTCCACAAATGTAGCCCTACAGAAGGTACTAGACTGAAAACTTTATATCCCAAGTAAGCTAACTACACCCATAAAAATATAAGAAATATATAATCTTAAACCAACAAAACCAAAGTACAAAGTATAATTGGTTCAAATTAAATAAAATCAATAACATTTTAAAACCCCAAAAGGAACAGCATGACAAGCTAATGCAGCTGAAAGGAGCAGGAAGCAATCTAAAGAAAAACAGGAGGAAACCATAATGGATGAGCACAAGTTAATGGAATTAAGAAAAAAAATGTTGGAACCCAACAGAACCTAATTAAAAATAGAGAAAGAAAGAAAGGAATGAAGGAAGAAAGGAAGGAAGGAAAGAAGGAAGGAAGGAGGAAAGAAGGAAGGAAGGAGGAAAGAAGGAAGGAGGAAAGAAGGAAGGAAGGAAGGAAGAAGGAAGGAAGGAGGAAAGAAGGAAGGAAGGAGGAAAGAAGGAAGGAAGGAGGAAAGAAGGAAGGAAGGAAGAAAGAAGGAAGGAAGGAGGAAAGAAGGAAGGAGGAAAGAAGGAAGGAAGGAGAAAAAATGGCCTCTCCAATCTCCCTCGAACTCTGTGCTTATGAGAGCTAAAGTCACAGATGTGAAGTCAAAATGAGAGTATGGATGAAGGAGGAACCAGGCAGGCACAGTGTTTCTTGCTGCTCATCGTCTCTTGTGGAAGGCAGAACAACGTGACAGGGAGAAGCAGACACATACCAGCCCCCAAATTTCTATGTTGTGTGGTCTGAGGGGTGGAAAAGACCCAGTTCCCTATGCTTAGAGTCCTGGGGACTTACAACAGTTCAGTCACCACTCGGGGCTCCATGGCTGTCTTTTGGGCTCAGATCGCAAGTTTATTTTTACACAGGTGGGTAGAGATAGACAGGAGAGAAGTCAGGATTACTCAGAAAAATCTGCTCATGGGTCAGTTCTGGTTTTCATTAAATACAATAAAGGGAATGAAACCAGCCAAATATTTTACATTTTATAAAAATGGACACATTTGGGGCAAATTTTTAAAAATTAAAAAGGAGAGATATACAACACAATAAATACAAGATAAGGCAGGCAATAAACTAAGACAATGCACTTATTAAAATAATAAAAGAATAATGTGAAACCTATACTAATAAACGTGCACTTAGTTTCACAGGAAAATATAGTTTTGCCTAAGTGAGCCAAAATAAAGCAGGAGCTATCTGCATCTACAGTGACTAAAGACGCTAAACTTGTAATTACTTTAAAAATCTACCCCTTTCTCCTGCCCCTGCACCAAAACAGTAAGGAGAAGGAAGAGGGAAGGGGGAGGAGGAGGAGGAGGAGGAGGAGGAGGAGGAGGAGGAGCAGGAGCAGGAGGAGGAGGAGGAGGAGGAGGAGGAGGAGGAGGAGGAGGAGGAGGAGGAAGAAGAAGAAGAAGAAGAAGAAGAAGAAGAAGAAGAAGAAGAAGAAGAAGAAGAAGAAGAAGAAGAAGAAGAAGAAGAAGAAGAAGACGACGACGACGACGACTACAACAGGTCCAAATGACTTCCCTAGTGAGCTCTTTCTGATATAGGGTGGGTCCATCCAGTCTTACACAAATGTAAGTAAACAATGTAGTCTGTGACATCTTCTCTCAACACTGGTATTCATTTGTTTGCTCAAAGAGAAGCCTTCAGACTGTCCTGACTTACCATGCTTACTTTGTCACTCCCACTTTCTCTTCACTCAACTGCACAAAGGAAAATAATAGGCTGAAAATTTTTAATGGAAGAATGGCCAATATAAGACCTGTGTTTTTTATAGGGGCATAGTTGGTCAATATTGGTCCCTAAAAAGTAGAACCACTCTACTGATGGACTGGCAAAAACCAAAACACTGACAGCATCAAATGCTGGGGAAGATAAATCAATAAGGAAAAAAATAATTCCAATTCTTCATTCGTTGCCAGTGCACATGGAAAATGATACAGCAACATTGAAAGACAGATTGTTTTCTCTCTCTCTCTCTCTCTCTCTCTCTCTCTCTCTCTCTCTCTCTCTCTCTCTCTCTCTCTCTCTTTCTCTTTCCAAAATTAAGCTGTAAACTTATATTGACACAAGAGCTTGCACAAGCAGCTCCAATCAAAATGGCCAAAATTCGGAAGCACTAAGAGGCACTTGATGAAGCACGTGACTAAATTTGCCTGGTGGCATATTATTCAGTACCAGGAAGATGTGAGGCATTGAGCCATGAGAGGTCATGGAGGAAATTTAAGCGTAAGTGAGAGAAGGCAGCCAGAGAGTTGCATGCTGTGTGATTGCCAAGGGATGTTTGTAGAGTAAAATTCAGTGGGATGGGGGGTGGGCAGGGAGGGATGTGACTAGACAAATTGTAAAGAATTTTTAGGAGAGTGAGGTTATTCTGTAGAATTCTATAATGATGGGTACACGCATTACAGAGTTTTTAAACTCATAGAAAGGGCAATACTGAGCTTTTCCTGATGGTGGTAATGACCAGGGGTGATTTTCCTTCCAAATTGGACAAAAAGTCAGGGCTGCCACCTAGGCAAAACTCCCAGGGGTCTAGCTGTACAGTTCATGTCAATGTTTTTTTTTTTCTTTTCTTTTTCCAGGTTACAAAATAGGCTTCAGCGTCTGGGCTCTCCACGGCAGTAAGAAACAGGTCAAATGACTAGTGGCATCTTGAATTCTGGAGGCTATACATATACCGGGGAGTGCTATTCCACCCTGCTTACCAGTTAGCTTGAAAGCTATCAGTCTTGGTATTCAATTGGCTCTGCTACAGGGTCATGTGACCCAGCACATCCACTGATGCCACAGGATCTGTGACAGTTATAGATGCTGCATGGAGCCTCGGAAAGTCCCCTTTGTGGGAGCCATAGTAAATGTCTTTAGGATTTTGGAATATAAATATACCATTTGTTGTGGTTATTATTATTCTGGGGTTTGCTCTGCCCTCTCGTTGTCTTTATCTATTAGGGGTTTCTACCTCATTTAGACCATATAGTTCCCAAATAAAAGACTTAAAAACCTTCAGAGCTGGGCAGATATCACTGTCTATTTTCCTGTCAATAACCCTGAGATGTCACTTGCCATGTTCTGCCTGGGCCGTTCCTCTCCGATGGACCGGCTTCACGGCTGTATGTTTTCATGGTCCACCAACTTTTTCTTTCTTCTTCCTCTCTTTCTCTTTGTGGTGCCTGCCTTAGAGCCCAAGCCCGAGAACCTTTGTTCTGCCCTCTCTTCTGCCCAGCCAGGCTGTAGGCACCTTCCTTAACCAATCAGGGATAACTTGGGAGCAAGTTTTACATAGCATCACTTGGTGTTCCTGAGGATCTCCTTGTTGTGGGCAATCAGATGTTGTGGGGGAAAGTATTTAGCATTTGAATACATAGCAGCACCAGACCAAGCCCCTACATTGTCTTTTGTAGGAATCTGTTTTCCTTTTGATAAGTGTTTTCTGGCTTCTAATTAAACTCTAGAACAGACAAAACACTTAACCATAGATTACTCATTAACACAGGCCAAGTTGCCTACTATTAACAAGGCTATTCTTTGTCCCATATGTCTTAAAAATAAACACTCATGGTGTCTTAGTTACTTTTTTTTTAAACCACTGTGATAAAATACTGTGACCAAGGCAACTTAGGAAAGATTTAACTAAGCGTATGGTTCCAAAGTCTTAAAGTCTGTGGCAGTGGAGTAAATGCATGGCAGTGGGCGGCAGACACAGCAGGTGTGATGGCTCACCTGTCCTTCCCCACACTGCCCTGTGGGCATAAGGGCTAGAGGTGCACAGAAATGCAACCCATGTCTCTACCACTTTTGCATTAGGGAAGGATCTGTCCGTTGTATAGTACAGGATTTTTGTGTTTATATCAGAACACAAACCCATGAAAACAGATAAGCAGTGAACTTGAGATCAAATCTTGAGCTTTCTGTAGTGTTTGACCATCTGGTTGGCTGCTAATCAGTAGGGTTTGTGCCATGATCTAGGCATAATTTAGTGACGCAGTAGTTGTAAAGCAGTAGGAAGGGCTATTCCAGCAGAGGGAATGCTATAAACAAACATGGAGATGGGAGTCAGATGTGGTCTGTATAGGGTGGCGAATAGTTGAGTTTAACTACAGCAGAGGGTTTGAGCTGCACGTACCAAAACTATGGTTATAAAATTAACTTGGGACTAAATTACCACATTAAAATGCTTATTTTCTAGAAGTTCCAAGCTGGTTCTTGTGCCATATCCTGTAACCACAGTGCTTTGGAGATGCAGGCAGGGAGATCCGGAGTCCAGAGTTTTATTGCATAGTGAATCTGAGGCCAGCCTAGGCTACACGAGGTCTTGGTCTCGGCAACAAAACAAGGGTCAGTGAGATGGCTCAGCCCATGATAGCCCTTCCCTCCAGGGCTGATGACCTGAGTTAGAGCTCAGGAATCCATTTGTTTATTTACTTGAGTTTCTAAGCAAGGTAAGAACATTGAATTGTATGTTGTGGAAAAGTGAAATATGGTGTAATAAAAGAAAACATTTGTGTTTCTTGTTTCAATACTAACTGCTCCTTACTAGCTAGTTCCTTCTCTGTATCCTCATCTGTCACTGGAAAAATAATGGCCATCATCTTGACTTAGTAAGCTATTGCAAAGGTTCTAGATAACGTCTTTGAAATGCTTGGTGTGGTGCCCAGCACACTGGAGATCAATACATTGTGATGGTTTTTACGGAGCATTCATTTGTCTGGACAAAACAAGAATATAGATCTTCCCTGTTCTGAGGTCATTGCAATTTTATGGCATAGAATAATAAAGACGTAGGCTAAGCTACTGATTTATCTGCAAAAATATAAATATAATATATATAAATATATATAATCAGCACACACAAACCTTAGAGACCAGTCTGGCATAATGATATTAAGATTTATCAAGGGGTTGGGGATTTAGCTCAGTGGTAGAGCGCTTACCTAGCAAGCACAAGGCCCTGGGTTCGGTCCCCAGCTCCAAAAAAAAAAAAAAAAAAAAAAAAGATTTATCAAGTACTATACATGTGCCAAATGTTATAATCCTCTCAACTATTGATTTAATCTTCTAAAAATGTCTCTGAAGATGTTGCCACCTCATGAGTGAAAATAAAAGAAAGACAATAAAGTTCGAGGAGTTGAAGCAATGTGAAGTTAAGTAACTAAGAAAATATCAGTGAGGACTCCAGCAGAAGCAGCAAGACCTGGTGCCTTATGGGCTACGGTGCTGTGCTGCACTCTCTCCCCAGGGGAGGAAGCTAAAAGGCAAAGGGTGATGTTATGTGGCTTTGATGATGTGATGTCTTGTCCTGCTAAGCTGAGATGGAGGAGAAGTAGGGGTGGGGAGGGTGAGGGGATGGAGAGCTTCTGAGAAAGATCGGGACTGCAGCTTACCTCTGCGTCAGTCCGGGTTCCCTGGAGAAATGATTAGGGTTGTTGCAGAAGGCAGTTGAGCTGTTCTCCAGCGTCATTCTCTTGACTGTTAAAAGCATGGTGGTCCTGAGCGCACACTGGCAGGTGTGACTGGGCAGGAGATGTAGCCCCTTGAGGACTTGGTTCCCAGGCAGTATGGCTACGCCAGGCATTCTGTTTTCTCGGGGGCCTGCTGCCACCAACAACTTTATTTCCAACAGCGAGAGAGAAGACAAAGCTCCTAGGCTTTCCCTTTACCATCTTAACTCCCATAATTTCCCCGTTTGCTACAGTTGACTCTCTCTATAGTAAACATCACGGTCCACAGTTAGGATTAGATGAACCTTGGTTGCTAAGGCAGCGCCATAACTCACTAGCTCAGTCCTCAAGAATAATTTCATTAGAAGTCACTTAATCTCCAATATGTGTTCTAAGCTATAAAACAGGGATAATAATGCTTTATATTAAGATTATGGTGAAAGACCCATGGAAACCTCTAGATAGTAAATATGGATTACCTGCCTTCAGCAGTTTACCTCCTGGACTGCTTTTAAACCATTGTCACAAACTCTTTTGTGCTTTCCCATAGAGAGGCAGGCACTCTGTCCCCTCCCCTACCTTGGAATCTGGGCAGGCTCTTGAGTGCTTCAACCAGTGAAAGAGGAAGAGGATCCAAATGGCTTCTGTGAATTGGCCATCAAAGACAAGGAAGTTCTTGTCTGGTTGCTGAAATGGTTGCTCTGAGAGACATGAGCTGCCTCTGGAAGTCTGGTTACCTTGAAGGTGGGCAGCTACAGCAGAGTTTCACCTATGGCCATTCCCTCTAGGCAGTAACTGGACCTTTAAGAGCACCACAGTTGCCAGCTGAGTGCCACCAAATGATATTAACATTACACAGAACCAAAGGATTGCCTACATAAACTTCATTGCAGCACCCCACCCACATGCTCGTTAAGTGGAACGAAAGAGCTGCTTCAAGCCTTTGCACCATTGCCCGAATAGAACAGCCATCTTTATAAGACCAGCTGTGTCTGTTTGCAAACCAAACCATCTTCTACCACAACTGAGCTTGTTGATTGTGATCATTCCCTCGTGGAAGGAGAGGTTAGGAGAGGTCATTGACCCTCACCTGAGTCACTTCTTTTAGTTATATGCACTTCTGGCTCGGGGTCTTGGGGAGGAGCTTGAGTATATGTGCTTGAGAAGGCAAGAGGAAAGGATGCTCTACCTGTGTAGAGAGTGGGAAGCCATGTTTTGGGAGAAGACTTCCCAAAGTGTTTGCTTTGAGATCATCGCATTCCTCCCCTATGCTCTGTAAGTAAGCTCAATAAAATCAGTGGTTTCCCAGGGTGAACTGTGATGGGATTGTACTTTGATTTAGGGTTGGGATCTTAATAGAGGAGGGTATACAATGTTCATATCTGCCCCAGGGAGGGGATTTTAGCAACAGGAAGTAATGTGCTACCTAGTAATAAACAGTTAACTAAAACATCTTTTTATTTCATTCTTTCCTATCTCTTGTCTATCTGTATCTTAATCCTAAACAGCCTATCGAGGGTATATTCAGATTTTAATCTCCTCCTCTTCCTCTTCCTCCTCCTCCTTCCTCCTCCTCCTCTTCTTCCTTCTCCTCCTCTTCTTCTTCTCCTTCATTATCATCATCTCCTCCCTCACTCTGTGTTCATGAGGGAGGGAGGGAGGGAGGGAGGGGGAGAGAGAGAGAGAGAGAGAGAGAGAGAGAGAGAGAGAGAGAGAGAGAGAGTTTCATGTGTGAAGGCCAAAGACCAACCCTAAGTTTCTAACCTTGATCAGCGCCATCTTACTTTTTGTAAAATACTGCCTCAGTGAACATGAGACTCGTTCATTCAGCAGGCTAGCTGGCTAATGATCTACCTGTCTCTACCATTTTCCCTTCCTCCTCCTAGTGCTAGGGTTAAGGATGCATGCTGCCATACCTGACCTTTTACATGGGTGCTAGGGATCCAAACTCAGGTTCTAACAGTTGTGTGGCAGATGTTTTACCCACTGAACCATCTCCCCAAACCCGACTCTCTTCATACTTAAACCTTCATGTGGAATGAGTACTTGGGGGAAAGTCAATTCATCTCCTGTCCCTTTCCTTCAGTAAGACTTTTCTGTGTGTCTTCATTGCATCAGAAGCCACTTTGGAACATGAACACGTTCCTCTAGGTCAGGTTCAGCTAACTTACTTTAAAAAGCAGAACGTTTATCATTTAGGTTATATAAGAACCTGAGATGCATGAGAGCAGCCATAGATGTGAAAAAAGATAGGTGTGGTTTATTCTAATAATTAATCCAACCAAATGAGTTTTGTATTCACTTACAAAAATAATCAGCAAGTTAGATTTGGCCCACGGGCTAGAGGTCGCCTCTCTCTGCTCTATATTCTTAACCCCTGGATGGAAGCAGGCTGTCTCCATAGACATGGCGCACCCTAGTACTATTGAGAAACGACTGAAAAAGCTCAAACCCATCCACTCAAAGAGGGCCCAGGTTTTAAGCTCCTAACCAACAAATGAGTAGGCACTGAAGCTGAGGGATGAAATAGCAAAAGCACGAAGCCCCCGAAGCACAAACAGGATGCTCCTGAGGTTAGCAGAGCTGGAAATTTAGACTGTGCTCCATACAAAGTAAACGTAAGGCAGATTGGTAGAACTTCATTTCCTACCTCGCTTCTTCCCCTCGTTTGGCTCCCCGGGGACTTATGGGGACAAATGAAAGGAGGTAAAGATGATGGTGAGGTCCACAGTTGCCTGTCGGGTATTTTAAGGCTATCATCTTTCCTTTTCAGGAAAAAAGAAAAATAGCTCCTTGAAGTGCATGTCTTCAGAACACAATGTAAAACCACTTCCTACCCCAGCAACATAGCTGGCACTCACAGGAGGGAACCAGAATAGCATGTAATGTTCTAACAGCTCTTCCAGCAGGGAGACTAAATACACACAAACTATTCTAAATTTGTATCTGCTGTGAGCATGACACAGTTCCATTCGTTCCAAGGTTCATAGAACAGATTATAAGCAAAGAGGGGGTTAGGCTCCTTACTCCGACTTCTCTAACGCCAACCCCACCTCTTTAGGACTCAAACAAACACCCAAGCTTCACTTCTTTCTCCTTCATTTAGAAACTTGAAGGAAACTTAGATCATGAATACAGATAAAGGGGGCCTGGGAAGCTTAGGAGCAATGCAGGTTTCCCTGGCTGTGGCAGCTTTGTGTTGTTACATGGCTGTTCACTTTGGGAAAGGGATTTATTGGCTTATACACAGAATAAGAGGGAGCCATCGTCACAGAAGCTTCAAAGCTACCCAAGCTTACGGTGGACTAAATGTTGCTGTCCCCCACCTGCTTCCCGGCTTGTTTGATCTCTCCTGCTGAGTGGCTTTGCTCACACTCTATGTCCCCTTCCTTAGCAACCTTTGTTTTCTACTTCTTTTTTTGATTTGAATGGGAAATGTTCCCCCACAAGTTCAGATGCTTGATGTTTGATCGCCGGCTTGAGAGAAGGTTTTTAAGGAGGTTCTAGAATGCTTAGGATGTATGGCCTAACTGCAAAAATCGTTCTCATGTATGGGTGGGGGTGGGGGTGTTTTCACAGGTTATACCTGATCCTATTCCCTCCCCCTTCCCATGCTTTCTGGACACCATATGGGAATAGCCTCCTCTTCCATTCATTTCTACCACCTTGATGCCTAGACATGGGCCCAGCAGAGCCAAGGCCAGTGGATTGGAATCCTTGAACCTGTGAGCTAAATTCATCTTTCCTCCTTTGAGTGGTTGTATTAAATATTTAGTTACAGAATTGAAAAAAGTGATGGGAACATCTCTACTGCCAACTGATAGGGCTCACTTTGGTCTCTGTACTGGCTGGTTTTGTGTCTCAACTTGACACAAGCTGGAATTATCACAGAAAAGGAGCCTCAGTTGTTGAAATACCTTCATGAGACCCAGCTATAAAGCATTTTCTCAACTAGTGCTCAAGGTGCGAGGACCCAGTCCACTGTGGCTGATGGTCCTGGGTTCTATAAGAAAGCAAGCTGAGCAAGCCAGTAAGAAATATCCCTCCATGGCCTCTGCATCAGCTCCTGCTTCCTGACCTGCTTGATTTCCAGTCCTGACTTCCTTTGGTGATGAAACGGCAAGGTGGAAGTAAGTTGAATAAACCCTTTCCTCCCCAACTTGCTTCTTGGTCATGACGTTTGTGCAGGAATAGAAACCCTGACTAAGACAATCTCTCATTCGAATTTCAAATGAGAAAGAACATGATCAGGATAATCAGTCTCATTAGGAATAGAGCATCCTATAGGAAACGTCCACATCCTGTATATGACCTACAGATGACACCTCAGCTGCTCCTCCTGGAGTCCATCAGCTAAGGTGAAATGGGACAGTACAGGTCAGAAGAACAGTGTGTAATGATTGTCACATCTCATCTGCTCCCTATGGATTTGTCCCCAGGATGCAGTTAAATACCTAAGCCCCAGGCTAACCTATGGCTACCAAAAGACAGTGCTCTGGAGCCTCGTTGTCTTGCACCCACTCTCAACCTGTGCCCCTCCCTTTCATAACTGAGTACTTTCTTTATCATGATTCCATTTCCAACCACTCAGATTTGCAGCCTTCTCTGGATCCTGACTAGTCAGTATTACGATCGTTGTCCTTCATTGCAACTTGCCGAAAGTTGGAATCATCTGAATCAGGAGCCTCAAGAAGAGCCTCAGTGAGGAATTGTCCCCTTGCTTCACTGATAGAGGAAAGCACATCCTGAGGGTGGACAGCACCTTCTGGCAGCAGCTCAGATAGACGAGGTAGGGCACAGCAGAGGATCTCTTCCTCTCACCACTGACTTACCCTGATGCTGTGACTGCTTATTCTTTCTCTGATATCAAACCAGCATTTCCTGGCTTCCAAGGCCCAGAAGCTCTTCAGAAATCCTCTAGGGACTCAGTACCAGACTAGGACTGCTAAGGCACCCAGCCTTGAGGACCAAGCAACTACCTGGTTCTCAGCTTCTTCTTGAGTGTGAGTCAATGGATACTATTTTAATATATGCTAACTTAAGCATTTCTACACACACACACACACACACACACACACACACACACACACACACACCCTACTGTCTTTGTTTCTCATGAGAACTCTAATACAAAGTATCTTGTACAGGCTTGGACTCAGACCCCCTCTGCTACCTCATTGCATTTCACACCACTTCTGAAGTTATCCTGACCCAGTGGACCTACAGAAGGAGAAGAATATAGGCTGAGCTGCTGTAACAAAATGATCCCCAAAGTAGACAAGCACGCATAAACATGTCTTGCCAGTAACAGCCAGAGGCTACCACTACCTAATACTGTTAAGAGGGGGCTTCTCTCTCTAGAACCAAAGGAGTTGTTCCTATGTTATACAATATCTGTGTCAGCCAGTGGGTTATGCTACAAGCAGCGTTTAGCTAGAGGCTGAGGAGTGATCCACTTTTGCTGGGATGTAAAACTGTTACAGTGCCTGGGGCCCTCTTTAAGATAAAGAATGAAAACTAACAACCAGGGCATTATGACTCCAGGGCTTCTGAAGGGCCTACTGCCAGTGCAAGGTCAGAAAGCTTAAGTTCTCTTAACTTCATGGTTACTCCATCTCTTCGGGGTCACTGATGGATGTCTCATGCTAGAGTTCTCTCTGTACCTGCAAAGTACAGTTTGGACCATTTCTACAGGATAAATTTTGAAGTGTTGCAAGGCCATTGGCAATGGTGGCGGGAATGTTTTGCTAGGTAGCAGTAAGACAAAACATAACAAGTCTTGAATTTCTCTTTCTTGGTGTTTTTATTCTAGTGTCTTACCACACATCACAGTTCATTTCAACAAGGGCTGGAAAATGCCCTGCCTATAATGTGTGACTGGGCTAGATTGGTAAAGCGTCCTACAGTGGTTTTCCCATAAGTACAGCTGACTGTTGAATAGCCCCTCACTGGTGGAGAGACCTCCTGGCTTATAGTCCTGCGTACAGTCAATCAAGACCAAGCTGATTGGATTTCCCAGGTGCTCGGATACGAAGCGGCTGAATATTACATGAATGCATAGATAATCATACCTCTCCATGAGGACCAAGGAATTGCTGAAGAAGGGTTCAAACTAAGCCTTTAAAAAATGCCTTGGTTCGCCAAAGTTTCACTTGTCCCTCCCTGTCTTTATCTTGCTCGCCCCCACCCTCTGGAAACATAAGAAAACCTCAATACAGTTGAAATACTTGGATCTGTGTGTTATTAATGAGTCTTTACTGGGTATGGCAGTGTTCCTTTAAGAAAATGAAAATTTACAACACTGACAACCAACCAGAGCTTCCAGGACTAAGCCACTACCCAAAGACTACATGGACTGACCCTGGGCTCCAACCTCATAGGTAGCAATGAATAGCCTAGTAAGAGCACCAGTGGAAGGGGAAGCCCTTGGTCCTGCTAAGACTGAACCCCCAGTGAACAGGATTCTTGGGGGGAGGGCAGTAATGGGGGATGATGGGGAGGGGAACACCCACTAGAAGGGAGGGGGAGGGGTTAGGGGGATGTTGGCCTGGAAACTGGGAAAGGGAATAACAATTGAAATGTAAATAAGAAATACCCAATTTAATAAAGATGGAGAAAAAAAACAGAAAATGAAAATTTGAAAAGACACATGCCTAGGTTAGGTGAAATCAAATGTATAAAGTCTAGCATCTTAGGGCAAGTATTCAAGAGCTGTTTGCCATGAGGGATAATGGTTGCTATTTATATCTGTGTTTATATCTCTTTGACTTTATATCCAAAATTAAAAAATAAAATCCTGTTCTTCAGCTGTTAAAACTATAGCAGGCTTCTGGCTGTGGAGAAACCGTTGGTCTTGAGTGAGCATATGGCTTCCAAAGAGTGCTCTCCCATTAGCTCAGGATACCTTTGGTGTGTCAGTAACTGTGTGCAGATGTTATGGCCTCTTGACTTCCTTCTCTCTGAAGAAGGACACTGCACCAGCAGCTCCTCTCTTGCTCTACATGAATACTCTTCCGGGCCCAGCTTTAACTAGTCCTCTTCTTCCTTCACTTAGCCTTCAATATTGATGGCTGCTCATGACTTATCTCTTCTCCTCCCCAGACTTTTAGTCACTTCTATAGAATATTTTCCTCTAGTGTTCTAACACTGCAAACTCAGGTATACCCATACCGACTCACTTCCCAAACCCCCTGCCCTCCTCCCGGTGTCCTGCTGTTCTCTCCATGAAAGGTTCACATGGGGTCAGATAGGGTCTCTTGTTAGGACCTGGACCTTAGCCAAGTGTGCTAGGCCAAACAGCCAGGGAGCCTTAAGGACCCACCTGTCTTCCCACACTGGGATTTCAAGCACATGCCACCAAGCCCAGTTGTTTAAGGTTGTACAAGGGTCCTGGGAATTAAACCCTCTCAGAGAGAGTTTGAGGCTAGCCTGGTCTACAGAGCAAGTTCTAAGGCAGGCAGGGTTACACAGAGAAACCCTGTCTCAAAAAACCAACCAACCAACCAACCAAACAAACAAACAAACAAACAAAGAAACAAAAATCCAGATTCTCATGTTTGTAGAGCAAGTGCTTTACCCACTGAGCTGTCTCTGCTCCTAATCCTAGAACCTCTTAGTTCAATTAAGGGACACTATTCTCATCTTCCTGTCACTTATTGCCAGAGCAATTATTAAAAGACAGGTCACTTAGGTCACTCTTTGGTATAAAATTCTTCCAAGCTCACCACAAGTTTCAGTATTAAAACCTAAGGTTCTTACCTTACATACAAACATACAAAGCCCTTCATATTCTCTCTCTCTCTCTCTCTCTCTCTCTCTCTCTCTCTCTCTCTCTCTCTCTCTCTCTCTCTCTCTCTCTCTCTCTCTCTCTCTCTCTCTCTCTCTCTCTCTCTCATTAATCTTTTTTATGTGAGTTCACTGTCACTGTCTTCAACCACAACAGAAGAGGGCATCAGATCCCATTACAGATGGTTGTGAGCCACCATGTGGTTGCTGGTAATTGAACTCAGGACCTCTAGAAGAGCAACCAGTGTTCTTAACCCCTGAGCCATCTCTCCAGCCCTATTCCCTGTCTCTTGTTTAGTTATTTTGCAAACTCAAATGGTGTTGAAGCTCAAAAAGGTCCACTCCCCCTTGGTGTTCTGCAATCAGCAGCTTCTTGCCCTGTTTCACTGCGATGCCCTCTCTGATCCCACCCTGCTTGGTTAGGACCTCTTTTCTGTGCTATTCCAATCCATAGGATCTTCCTGACATCTGCATGGGTTCTGACTGAGTGTCTCGGGCTGAGGCTGAGTGAGTCTTCTCTCATCAGAAGTAGACCCTGTGTCTCATTCTTCTGTGTTGCCTGTTTCTTGGCACGGGCCATTCCAGAAATGTTTATCAGTAAATTGTATAGGAAAGCATCATACATTAGATGATTAGGCTTGATGGCCAGCTATTTCTAGAAAATCACGCATATAAAATTTGATGGGCAAATTCCGCTCTGCTCAGGCTACCACATTCCACAGACTAAGGTTCAGCTTTCTTATCTTTTAAACCAGAGATACTTTCATGATCACCTACTATGGGTCAGACATCCGTCTGTGCTCCAGAGGTGTCTAAGATATCAAGTTGTTTACAGCATTCATTCTCCCTGCTCTCCAGAATAACATCCCAGGTTAAACACAGCTGGGAAGCAATTATTACAAGAAGCCAGATTCTATTCATTTAACTCAGGACATATGAGGAGTCACAGGAAAGAAGGCTACTTTCAAGAAAAAGGAAATAAGGAAGAAATGATTATGAGATAAGAGAATGGATTAGTGTCTACCAGCATAACGAGGGGGCTGGGCTGCGGGGGTGGGGGAATCGGGGTGGGTGCTGGGGAGTACATTACGGACATAAAGATCAGCCTCTGTCTCTGGAATGTGGCAAAGGCCCAAATGTGAGGCTTGAGGGGCTCAGCTTGGGCAAAAGCCCTGAAGGTAATTCAGACCAGGCCAATAAATAATATGCCTAATAGGAAATGAGTCACCTTTAATGGTTCCGAACAAGTCTAATCCAGTCAACACTATGGAAGAAGCCTTGGTATACCGACTTGGAAAGCTTCAGGAAAAGAAAGAGATGGCAGTAAGAACTGTGGAGAGACCGCTGTGGTATTCTAGTTGGAGATCCTGGTGCTTGTGAATGGGCTCTCATATTCTGGACTCTCCAGGTAGGTTTGTTACTTGCTTAGGCCAGTGCTCTCTCCGAAAGTGAGATTTATAATAACCAATGACCTAATCTGGGCAAAGTAAAATGAAATTTTACACCAAGGTCTCAGAATGCTGTTCACAAGAACATAAAAGTGCTTTTGTTTTTATCCTGTTAGGGTTTAACCCCCATGAGAGGACAGGAATGGTAAAGAAAAATTAGGAAATATTGAAGACATTTGGGTGTGGCAGCGTGTTGGGGTAAAAGAATATACATAAGTAAAGGAGGATCCCCAGGTTCTTCAACAACTGAGTGAGTGAGGACAGCTCCCTTAAGAGAAAGGGTGGCAGGGGATGCCGGGTGGGGAGAGGGGTGTTTTGTTTGAAGGTCATGGGTTGTTAGTAAACTTTGAGTCATAGTTGCTCAGAACACCCCGAAGAGGACATGTTTCGGGGCTTTGGGGAGCACAGATCTTCAGCCCTGGAAAGATATTCTTAGGCAGAGAATGAAGAATTTAATCCCAACTGCATCCAAGTGGGGACTAAAGCCACAGAAGTGTATGGTCAGGCCAGTGGGGATGGAGGAGGTGGCTCAGAACAGAGAAGCAAGGGGGTTCGGGGTTGCAGTGAAGGACACTGGGAAAGACAATAGAAAGGGATAAGAAGAAAAGCACAGCACAGCAAATGAAAGGACACACAAGGCCACTTGTTGCTTAGCGATGGCATGGACAGAAGCCACCGAACCGTGCACATCACCAGAGCAGTGGCTCCAAACTTCAAATTTTATGAAAATGCCAGTTTGTCTGTGGCCCACTCTGCAGAGTCCAGCTCACATCCTTCAGGCGAATTTGCATGGATGGTTTGAATCCCAGAGGCAAAACAAATTATGATTTTATAGCCTAATGCTTGAGTTTTCCATTTCAAGAAGCAGATGTGGGTCACTCAGTTTTCTAACAAATACCAATTGCTAGTTAAATCAAGAACTAAAATGCCTACACAGACTAAATCTTCAACCGGGCAATTATACAAGGGACGGAGAAAGAGCCATGCCGTTCTTTGGTTCACCTTTGGGCTAGATGATGGATTTAGAAGACATTTCCTGATGTGATTTATCTGACCCATCATCTAGTCCAACATACATTAAAACAAACAAACAAACAAACAAACAAACAAACCAAAAACCACCAGCGGGTAATATTAGCTCACAAGGGAATTATGATCCTATAGAATTCTCATAATTAGATCTCACTGGCAAAGGCTGAACAGGAAGCAGAATCAAAACGACTTTTGCAGAAACGCATCTCTCCATCATTTAAGGGCTTTAAGTTCCCAACCCGATGTTGGAACATGCACGGTAAACCCGCTTGTGTAATTTTGACGTTCGTATGCTCATTATGTATTGAACCTTAGTCAGCACCGTGAAGATGGCTGGGCAAGTTTCAACATTTAGGGGTAATAACTCCATCACGTCAGCGAAGCTCACATCTATGCAAGGATAACTCCGAAACAGATAGGGATATACTGAAGTAGGGTTGGGAGGTGGAGAGAGAGCACAGCTGGCTAAGGTGTTGGATGCCAAGCCTGATGATCCCTGGAACCCGCTGTGGATGTGCATGTGCCCACAGGTGCTAAAACGCACAGAGAGCTTTAAAATTGGTCATAAACATACGGTGGCAAGAACAGGTGGCAAGGAGAATTAGAGCACCTGTTCTAGTTAGGATGAGGAAGGCAGAGTCTCCCTTAGGGGGTGATCTCAAACTGTGACATAAATACCAAGAATGGGGTAGTCTGAGAAAGTGAGAGGAAGCATTTGGCAAGATGTAAGTTCAGAGGATCCCTAAGTTCAGGAAAGAGAATGTGCACGGGAGAGAGGTGATGTGACTTACTGTCATTGCTTCTCTCTCTCGCTTTAACTTATTCTTATTGGTTATATTTATTTATTTACATTTCAAATGTTATCCCCCTTCCCAGTCTCCCCTCCACAAATCCCCTATCCCATACCCCCTCTCCCTGCTTCTGTGAGGGGAATCACTCCCACCTCACCACCCTAGCATTCCCCTATGGGACATCAAGACTTCACAGGACCAAGTGCCTCTCCTCCCACTGATGCCAGACAAGGCCATTCTCTGCTAGATATGCAGCTGGAGCCGTGGGTCCCTCCATGTGTACTCTTTAGTTGGTGGTTTAGTTCCTGAGAGCTCTGTGGAGTCTGGTTGGTTGATAATGTTGTTCTTCCTATGGGGTTGCAAACCCCTTCGGCTCCTTCAGTTCTTCCTGTAACTTCTCCATTGGGGTCCCCGTGCTCATTCCGATGCTTGGTTTCGAGCATCTGCATCTGTATTGGTCAGGCTCTGGCAGAGCCTCTCAGGGGACAGCTATACCAGGTTCCTGCTTTTAAAAGGTGAATGGAAGCTAAAATAAGAACAGAAGAGGTGGATCAAGAGGTGGTGACACCGGGACACAGGGAAGATTTAAAGCCTAGAGATTCTTCTTAGCTGTAGTGACATGACTCTTTTTTGAAGTTGATGTGGGGAGACAATAGATACAGGAGAAACAGGGAATGGAAAGTGATTACCAGGATTCTCCCCAGTAACCTGGTGAATGGTGATGTCATTTATGAATTCCGCATGCTGACAGTTTCTGGGGTGGACGGGGCACGCTTTCAAGCTGGTCCTAATGCATGTATGATATTCCAGAGAAGTTGCAAAGACAGATGGTGGAGCCAGTCTGCAGTTCAAAAGGAAAATAAATCTATGAATCGATATCCTAACCTATGCTTTTGGAGAAGCTGAATTTCTCGTGCCATTTTCTTCCCAAGCCATTTCTTTACATGCCCCATTTACAGGAGGAGTTTATCTTTAAATCTCCCCTCGGCGTTTTAGTAATGTCCAGGCATGGAGGTGCACACCTCTAATCCCACCACTCAGAAAATACTCTTCAGGATAAGAGAAGCAGTCTGTTGCCCAAAATATATTGATGTTGTTTAGTGGGCCCACACAATGGCAAAAAAAAAATGTCCTTTTCCCATTCAATCATCCCAGCAGGTTGCCAGTGGACATGTTCGACAGACACCCTCCGCTGTGTGGACTTTATTTTCACTGGAGGGTTTTTTCCTCCCAGTCCTTTCTATAAACCTAGGCTCATTCTCGAGGCCCAAATTAGATTCTTTAAGTGTCATGTGTCTTTCTGGAACTTTCCGTAGTTAATTTCTACCCCAGTGCCTCTTTAACTTCATTTGCACACATATCACCCGAAGACCTGTTAGGACGCAGATTCAGACTTGATTGGCCTGCAGTGGTGTCTGAGAATTTGTATTTCTAATGAACTCCTATCGATGCAGAAGTGTCTGGTCCGTGGGCCATGGTTTATGACAATGGGGGCCTCATAGAGCATTATTACAATGTATTATACTAACACCAGAGTCAGTTCTCCACCTCCTAATGGAGGTGCATGGGTGGGCTGGCCTAGGTAGAGAGAAGGAAAAAAATTCACACTCCTGAAAATCTTAGGACCTTGTCTTTACAATTGTTCTTCAAAAAGCCACAAGGATGAAGACTAATCTTTAAAAATTAAACTTCAAAAAGATTGCATACTTAGTTAGGAAAGTGCTTTTTATAATTTAAAATATTACTTGAGTTTATCCACCCGGGCCAGGACTGGGGATGATAATGCTGTGGTCATCCACTTACGTGCCACTGCGCCACAGATCATGACACATCCTGGCCATCAGGAGAGGTAAGATCCTTTCCTGTCACTTCCCCGTTGGTGACAAGCTCTTGTAAATCGGAGTAGTGGACAACAGCATCTACCATGCACTTTGCTCCTGCGGTCATCAGTTTAAGTGGCAGAGGTGATCCACCTGGAGGACAGCTTTTGGATCTCACTTAAGAGTAAGTGAGGAAGGCTTCTGTTAGGAGGGCTGACTCTCCCCAGACATGACAGAGTCCATCCAAACACTGCACTGATGGACTGGAGTGGTGCTAACAGCCCTGTAGGCAGGACTGAGAGAACCAGTGGGTCTTAGGAGAGCGTAGGCAGAGGGCTTCCTTCCACCTACTGACAAATAGTGCTGTTTCTAGCAGGTGCTACCTGTCTATCTGGCACAAACTGGGAGGCATGTAGATCTAACTGAAGGCAGCAGAGGAAGCCACACTAGGATTCTGGGAGCCCCTGTTGTTTGCATCTCTAGTGAGGGATCAAGGATGCTACTCTAGGAAGTTGGTACGTCCCTGGGAGGTTGGCATGGAGACTAAGGATGAAGTGTTAACGCACCCAGCACGCTTAACTCTTACTGATAATTCTGTCGCTTCTAGAGCATCACAACAAGCGTCTCCCTTTAGTCTTTTGTCTCTTCCCCACTCTCCAAATTACTCAGCTAGGGCTTAATCTGGGTCATTTTGTCAGGCAGCCATGCTCGGCTAGGCTTGGTGGTTTTCCTCAGATGCCTGACACTTGCTTTCTAGCTTCCCCTGGCTGCAGTCTCCTTTTCTTCCCTGCCCTGCCTTTCTCCCAGATGAGCTAGGGCTATGGGGTAATTCCTACTTTCTAGAGCCACATTTTCTTTCTCGGCTGGGTAATATTTGGGAGGCATTAGGGTGAGGGCTAGCATTTGAGTCCTGGATATAAACAAGAAATCAAACTCACTGAGTTCTCCACTCTTCCCTGTTTACTCAAAGTAAAGCCAGGGGCCTCTGTTTACCTGCAATTCTTTCAGTATTTTCTCTGCATAGAGCAGTGGTTCTAAACCTGTGGGTCAAAACACAGTTGGGGGTCATATATCAGACATTATACTGCATATCATAATAGTAGCAAAATTACAGTTATGAAGAAGCAACAAAATAACTTTAAGACTGGGAGTTACCACAGCATGCAGAACTGTATTAAATGGTTACAGCATTGGAAGGATTGAGAACTACTGCCACAAAGTCTAGCCTGTGGTAACTTTTTCAGCTCCTTCCCCACAAAGTCATGTGTCAGAGCCGAGCATGACAGAGTAAACTTCAGGAAAAATACTAGGGTTCCCTCCTTTTTGTTGGAGAAACTGAATTGTGTGGGCTACACCCTCAATTAATCTGAGACAGACAGGTAAAGATTAAATTGATTTGGTATGCACCTGCCTAGTACGCATGAAAAAGAATGAAATTATGGTTCGTTTGTTTCTTTGTTTGTTTGCTTGCTTTTAGAAAAATGCACGAAGACACTCGAAGTCACTGTGTTAAGTAAAACAAGTCAGGCCTACAAAGAGAAGCTATAAAGGTTTTCTTTCATATGAAGAATTTATTGGGGGAAAGACTTGAACATAAGAATACAGTTAGGGATGTGAAGAGAGGGAAGGAAGAAGAAGGTTAAGAAAGGATGATAAAAGTGGATGAGTGAATATAATTGAATTAAATTGCAACATTAAAATGTCATAATGAAACTCCTTGGCTTTGTTCCTTTTTTTTTTAATTCAATAAGGAGAATAACCATGGCCTTTTACTGATTGCCACTGGGGAGGGAAGGAGCAGGCAGAGATGGAGTCACACTGTGTCTGAATTTTCTTATTTTGCTTCTCTCAGTTAAGAATTCCCAAAGTAAATGAGATATTTTTAAAATTTTTATCAAGCCTGCCCAGCATTGTAATTATTTATTATATTATTGTTAAGCCTTGTATGCCTGCAATATTTCATAGTAACTTTTATCACAATGATTGTTTCCCCTTTGCCTAGATCTCACGATAAACATGAAACCAGAACGCCAGGGACCGCCCAAGCAGCAGAAGTTTCTTTCTTTCTTTTCTTTTCTTTTTTTTCTAAATGCTAAACACCCTTTGGTGGCTATTTCGGGTTTTCTTACCGACCCAATATTTCAGGGAGTGAGCTGCACACAGGTCAGGGGAGTTGAGCCTGGAAAAATCACAGTGGTCCTCAGGCTCCAGTCTGCACAGTGGAGAGAGCTCAGCATAGGGAGTGAGTCATGGTTACCGCAGTCCTGACCTTGCCTGACCTCCGGAGTGTCTAGGGCCACAGCAGAACAGAACTCCTGACTGGGGGAGCTGGAGATTAGAGGTCTTGGCTGGTCACAGGGCACGTGATCACATCCTGGATGGAATGGAATGAGAAGGGTCAGACCTCCCCCACTTCCCTCCTCCCCTCGTGCCCCTCGCCCTGGGGGGTGGGACTTTCACTAGGTAGGCCACCTTCCCATTGGCTGTACAGGTGGGCAGAACTGCTGAAAGTTCTCCCCCTACTTCTCCCAGGGCCTTACCACTGAGCTAAATCCCCAACCCCCTGAGAGTTCTCCTGAGGAAGGCCAGAGAGCTTCTGTTGGAAGGGCAGTGTGCACAGGGATCCGAGGAGAGCAAGCAGCAGCACGCCTGCCTTCAGAAACTGGCCAACTCATGTTTCACGTCAGTATGCGTTTTTTGGCAAAGTTACACTCTTCTGAAATTAAAAAAAAAAGGCCCCACAGCATCCTTGTAAACAAAAGGATTTCTGGACAAAGTCATATTTACATAGAAAGCTAAAGAAAACAACAGCAGAGCTTAAAGAAACTCATAGCTCGGCCCTCGATGGCTCCTGGTCTTTGGTTTTCCTTATATCCTATGCTTCTGTCTACCTAATCCATCTTCCTAACGAGAGCTACTGACCAAGTTTCAGACTTTGTTCTGGGAGCTAGAAATACACTTAGGCAACTGATATTATCTGGAAGCAGATGATTGGTTGATTTCTAAGCCCCCCCCCAAAAAAAACCAATTAGCTTAATTAGCAACAAACTCCGGAACACCTATACGCATGCTGGGCTAAACTGCAGGATATAAGATTGAACAAGATGCTTCTGAAGGGGCTGAAAGCTGCGGTGCTGAGAAAGCTGCCACGCTGCTGCGTGCTCCCTGTAAACT